>NW_027446302.1:0-137232 GCF_038048845.1 Mixophyes fleayi | reverse complement strand
TCATGAATTGAATCATGAATCATTAATCGAATCATGAATCATGAATCATGAATCATGAATTGAATTATGAATTAAATCATGAATCATAAATCATGAATTGAATCATGAATTGAATCATGAATCATGAATCGAATCATGAATCATGAATTGAATCATGAATCATGAATTGAATCATGAATTGAATCATGAATTGAATCATGAATCATGAATCGAATCATGAATCATTAATCATGAATCATGAATTGAATTATGAATTAAATCATGAATCGAATCATGAATTGAATCATGAATCATGAATCATGAATCAAATCATGAATTGAATCATAAATTGAATCATGAATTGAATCATGAATCATGAATTGAATCATGAATCATGAATTGAATCATGAATCATGAATCATGAATCATAAATTGAATCATGAATCATAAATCATGAATTGAATCATGAATCATGAATCGAATCATAAATCATAAATTGAATCATGATACATGAATCGAATCATGAATCATGAATTGAATCATGAATCATGAATTGAATCATGAATCGTGAATCATGAATTGAATCATGAATTGAATCATGAATCATGAATCGAATCCTGAATCATGAATTAAATCATGAATTAAATCATGAATTGAATCATGAATTAAATCATCAATTGAATCATGAATTAAATCATCAATTGAATCATGAATCATGAATTGAATCATGAATCATGAATCATAAATCAAATCATAAATCATGAATTGAATCATGATTCGAATCATGAATTGAGTCATAAATCATAAATTGAATCATGAATCATGAATTGAATCATGAATCATGAATCAAGAATTGGATCATGAATTGAATCATGAATCATGAATTGAATCATGAATCATAAATCATGAATTGAATCATAAATCATGAATCGAATCATGAATCATGAATTGAATCATGAATCATGAATCATAAATCATGAATTGAATCATGAATCATGAATCGAATCATGAATCATGAATTGAATCATGAATATTGAATCATGAATTGAATCATGAATCATGAATTGAATCATTAATCATGAATTATGAATCATGAATTGAATAATGAATTGAATCATGAATCATGAATTCAATCATGAATCATGAATCAAGAATCATGAATCATAAATTGAATCATGAATCATGAGTCATGACTTGAATCATGAATTGAATCATGAATCATGAATCATGAATCATGAATCATGAATCATGAATTAAAGCATGAATCATGAATAGAATCATAAATCATGAATTGAATCTTGAATCATGAATCGAATCATGAATCATGAATCATGAATTGAATCATAAATCATGAATCATGAATCTAATCATGAATCATGAATCATGAATTGAATCATGAATCATAAATTATGAATCGAATCATGAATTATGAATCATAAATTGAATCATGAATAATGAATTGAATCATAAATCATGAATCATGAATTGAATCATGAATCAAAAATCGAATCATAAATCATGAATCATGAATTGAATCATGAATCATGAATCATGAATTAAATCATGAATCATGAATCATGAATTGAATCATGAATCATGAATCATGAATTAAATCATGAATCATGAATCATGAATCATGAATTGAATCATGAATCAAGAATCATGAATTGAATCATGAATCATGAATAATGAATTGAATCATGAATTGAATCATGAATCATGAATCAAGAATCATGAATCAAATCATGAATCATGAATTGAATCATGAATCATGAATTATGAAATGAATCATGATTCATGAAATGAATCATGAATCATGAATCGAATCATGAATCATGAATAATGAATAGAATCATGAATCTTGAATCATGAATCATGAATCATGAATCGAATCATGAATCATGAATCATGAATCGTGACATGTATTGAATCACAAATCATGAATTATGAATCATGAATTGAATCATGAATCATGAATTGAATTATGAATTGAATCATGAATCATGAATTGAATCATGAATCATGAATCATGAATTGAATCATGAATCATGAATTGAATTATGAATTGAATCATGAATCATGAATTGAATCATGAATTATGATTCAAGAATCATGAATCAAATCATGAATCATGAATTGAATCATGAATCATGAATAATGAAATGAATCATAAATCATGAATTATGATTCATGAATCATGAATCGAATCATGAATTAATGAATCGAATCATGAATCATGAATAATAAATCATGAAATGAATCATGAATCGAATCATGAATCATGAATAATGAATTGAATCATGAATCATGAATTGAATCATGAATCATGAATCGAATCATGAATCATGAATCATGTATCGAATCATAAATCATGAATTGAATCATGAAATCATGAATTGAATCATGAATCATGAATCGAATCATGAATCATGAATTGAATCATGAATCATAAATTGAATCATGAATCATGAATCATGAATAGAAATATGAATCTTGAATCATGAATCATGAATCATGAATCGAATCATGAATCATGAATCATAAATCGTGACATGTATTGAATCATGAATCATGAATTATGAATCATGAATTGAATCATGAATCATGAATCATGAATCATGAATTGAATTATGAATTGAATCATGAATCATGAATCATGAATTGAATCATGAATCATGAATTGAATCATGAATTGAATCATGAATCATGAATTGAATCATGAATTATGATTCAAGAATCATGAATCAAATCATGAATCATGAATCGAATCATGAATCATGAATCGAATCATGAATCATGAATAATGAATTGAATCATGAATCATGAATCATGAATTGAATCATTAATCATGAATCAAATCATGAATCATGAATCATGTATCGAATCATAAATCATGAATTGAATCATGAATCATGAATTGAATCATGAATCATGAATCGAATCATGAATCATGAATTGAATCATGAATCATGAATTGAATCATGAATCATGAATCATGAATTGAATCATGAATTGAATCATGAATTGAATCATGAATCATGAATCGAATCATGAATCATGAATCATGAATCATGAATTGAATTATGAATTAAATCATGAATCATGAATCATGAATCATGAATCAAATCATGAATTGAATCATAAATTGAATCATGAATTTAATCATGAATCATGAATTGAATCATGAATCATGAATTATGAATTGAATCATGAATCATGAATCATGAATCATAAATTGAATCATGAATCATAAATTATGAATTGAATCATGAATCATGAATCGAATCATAAATCATCAATTAAATCATGAATCATGAATCATGAATCATGAATCATAAATTGAATCATGAATCATGAATTATGAATTGAATCATGAATCATGAATCGAATCATAAATCATCAATTAAATCATGAATCATGAATCATGAATTGAATCATGAATCATGAATTGAATCATGAATCATGAATCATGAATTGAATCATGAATTGAATCATGAATCATGAATCGAATCATGAATCATGAATCATGAATCATGAATTGAATTATGAATTAAATCATGAATCGAATCATGAATTGAATCATGAATCATGAATCATGAATCGAATCATGAATTGAATCATGAATCATGAATCATGAATCATAAATCATGAATCATGAATCATAAATCATGAATTGAATCATGAATCATGAATCGAATCATGAATAATGAATTGAATCATGAATCATGAATCATAAATCATGAATTGAATCATGAATCATGAATCGAATCATGAATCATGAATTGAATCATGAATCATGAATCAAGAATTGAATCATGAATCATAAATTGAATCATTAATCATGGATTATGAATCATGAATTGAATCATGAATTGAATCATGAATCATGAATCATGAATTCAATCATGAATCATGAATCAAGAATCATGAATCATAAATTGAATCATGAATCATGAGTCATGACTTGAATCATGAATTGAATCATGAATCATGAATCATGAATCATGAATCATGAATTAAATCATGAATCATGAATAGAATCATGAATCATGAATTGAATCATGAATCATGAATCGAATCATGAATCATGAATTGAATCATAAATCATGAATCATGAATCTAATCATGAATCATGAATCATGAATCGAATCATGAATCATGAACCATGAATTGAATCATGAATCGTGAATCATGAATTGAATCATGAATCATGAATCGAATCATGAATCATGAATTGAATCATGAATCATGAATTGAAACATGAATCATGAATCGAATCATGAATCATGAATTGAATCATGAATCATGAATCATGAATTGAATCATGAATCATGAATCATGAATCGTGACATGTATTGAATCATGAATCATGAATTATGAATCATGAATTGAATCATTAATCATGAATCATGAATCATGAATTGAATTATGAATTGAATCATGAATCATGAATCATGAATTGAATCATGAATCATGAATTGAATCATGACGTGAATCATGATTCATGAATCATGAATTGAATCATGAATTATGATTCAAGAATCATGAATCAAATCATGAATCATGAATGGAATCATGAATCATGAATAATGAAATGAATCATAAATCATGAAATGAATCATGAATAATGAAATGAATCATGAATCATGAATCATGAATTGAATCATGAATCATGAATCGAATCATGAATCATGAATAATAAATCATGAAATGAATCATGAATCGAATCATGAATCATGAATCATGAATTGAATCATGAATCGTGAATCATGAATTGAATCATGAATCATGAATCGAATCATGAATCATGAATTGAATCATGAATCATGAATTGAAACATGAATCATGAATCGAATCATGAATCATGAATTGAATCATGAATCATGAATTGAATCATGAATCATGAATCATGAATTGAATCATGAATCATGAATCAAGAATCATGAATCAAATCATGAATCATGAATTGAATCATGAATCATGAATAATGAAATGAATCATGATTCATGAAATGAATCATGAATCATGAATCAAATCATGAATCATGAATAATGAATAGAATCATGAATCTTGAATCATGAATCATGAATCATGAATCGAATCATGAATCATGAATCATGAATCGTGACATGTATTGAATCATGAATCATGAATTATGAATCATGAATTGAATCATGAATCATGAATCATGAATTGAATTATGAATTGATTCATGAATCATGAATTGAATCATGAATCATGAATTGAATCATGAATTGAATCATGAATCATGAATTGAATCATGAATTATGATTCAAGAATCATGAATCAAATCATGAATCATGAATTGAATCATGAATCATGAATAATGAAATGAATCATAAATCATGAATTATGATTCATGAATCATGAATCGAATCATGAATCATGAATCAAATCATGAATCATGAATAATGAATTGAATCATGAATCATGAATTGAATCATGAATCATGAATCAAATCATGAATCATGAATCATGTATCGAATCATAAATCATGAATTGAATCATGAATCATGAATCGAATCATGAATCATGAATTGAATCATGAATCATGAATTGAATCATGAATCATGAATCATGAATTGAATCATGAATTGAATCATGAATTGAATCATGAATCATGAATCGAATCATGAATCATGAATCATGAATCATGAATTGAATTATGAATTAAATCATGAATCATGAATCATGAATCATGAATCATGAATCAAATCATGAATCGAATCATAAATTGAATCATGAATTTAATCATGAATCATGAATTGAATCATGAATCATGAATTGAATCATGAATAATGAATCATGAATCATAAATTGAATCATGAATCATAAATTATGAATTGAATCATGAATCATGAATCGAATCATAAATCATCAATTAAATCATGAATCATGAATCATGAATTGAATCATGAATCATGAATTGAATCATGAATCATGAATCATGAATTGAATCATGAATTGAATCATGAATCATGAATCGAATCATGAATCATGAATCATGAATCATGAATTGAATTATGAATTAAATCATGAATCGAATCATGAATTGAATCATGAATCATGAATCATGAATCATAAATCATGAATCATGAATCATAAATCATGAATTGAATCATGAATCATGAATCGAATCATGAATCATGAATTGAATCATGAATCATGAATCATAAATCATGAATTGAATCATGAATCATGAATCGAATCATGAATCATGAATTGAATCATGAATCATGAATCAAGAATTGAATCATGAATCATAAATTGAATCATTAATCATGGATTATGAATCATGAATTGAATCATGAATTGAATCATGAATCATGATTTATGAATTTAATCATGAATCATGAATCAAGAATCATGAATCATAAATTGAATCATGAATCATGAATCATGAATCATGAATCATGAATCATGAATTAAATCATGAATCATGAATAGAATCATGAATCATGAATTGAATCATGAATCATGAATCGAATCATGAATCATGAATTGAATCATAAATTATGAATCATGAATCTAATCATGAATCATGAATCATGAATCGAATCATGAATCATGAATCATGAATTGAATCATGAATGGTGAATCATGAATTGAATCATGAATCATGAATTGAATCATGAATTGAATCATGAATCATGAATCAAGAATCATGAATCAAATCATGAATCATGAATTAAATCATGAATCATGAATAATGAAATGAATCATGATTCATGAAATGAATCATGATTCATGAAATGAATCATGAATCATGAATCGAATCATGAATCATGAATAATGAATAGAATCATGAATCTTGAATCATGAATCATGAATCATGAATCGAATCATGAATCATGAATCATGAATCGTGACATGTATTGAATCATGAATCATGAATTATGAATCATGAATTGAATCATGAATCATGAATCATGAATCATGAATTGAATTATGAATTGAATCATGAATCATGAATTGAATCATGAATTATGATTCAAGAATCATGAATCAAATCATGAATCATGAATTGAATCATGAATCATGAATAATGAAATGAATCATAAATCATGAATTATGATTCATGAATCATGAATCATGAATCGAATCATGAATCATGAATAATGAATTGAATCATGAATCATGAATCATGAATTGAATCATGAATCATGAATCGAACCATGAATCATGAATCATGTATCGAATCATAAATCATGAATTGAATCATGAATCATGAATTGAATCATGAATCATGAATCGAATCATGAATCATGAATTGAATCATGAATCATGAATTGAATCATGAATCATGAATCATGAATTGAATCATGAATTGAATCATGAATTGAATCATGAATCATGAATCGAATCATGAATCATGAACCAAGAATCATGAATTGAATTATGAATTAAATCATGAATCATGAATCATGAATCATGAATCATGAATCATGAATCAAATCATGAATTGAATCATAAATTGAATCATGAATTTAATCATGAATCATGAATTGAATCATGAATCATGAATCATGAATTGAATCATGAATCATGAATCATGAATCATAAATTGAATCATGAATCATAAATTATGAATTGAATCATGAATCATGAATCGAATCATAAATCATCAATTAAATCATGAATCATGAATCATGAATTGAATCATGAATCATGAATTGAATCATGAATCATGAATCATGAATTGAATCATGAATTGAATCATGAATCATGAATCGAATCATGAATCATGAATCATAAATCATGAATCATGAATTGAATCATGAATTGAATCATGAATCGAATCATGAATCATGAATCATGAATCATGAATTGAATTATGAATTAAATCATGAATCGAATCATGAATTGAATCATGAATCATGAATCATGAATCATAAATCATGAATCATGAATCATAAATCATGAATTGAATCATGAATCATGAATGGAATCATGAATCATGAATTGAATCAAGAATCATGAATCATAAATCATGAATTGAATCATGAATCATGAATCGAATCATGATTCATGAATTGAATCATGAATCATGAATCAAGAATTGAATCATGAATCATAAATTGAATCATTAATCATGGATTATGAATCATGAATTGAATCATGAATTGAATCATGAATCATGAATCATGAATTCAATCATGAATCAAGAATCATGAATCATAAATTGAATCATGAATCATGAGTCATGACTTGAATCATGAATTGAATCATGAATCATGAATCATGAATCATGAATTAAATCATGAATCATGAATCATGAATCATGACATGTATTGAATCATGAATCATGAATTATGAATCATGAATTGAATCATGAATCATGAATCATGAATCATGAATTGAATTATGAATTGAATCATGAATCATGAATTGAATCATGAATCATGAATTGAATCATGAATTGAATCATGAATCATGAATTGAATCATGAATTATGATTCAAGAATCATGAATCAAATCATGAATCATGAATTGAATCATGAATCATGAATAATGAAATGAATCATAAATCATGAATTATGATTCATGAATCATGAATCGAATCATGAATCATGAATCGAATCATGAATCATGAATAATGAATTGAATCATGAATCATGAATCATGAATTGAATCATGAATCATGAATCGAATCATGAATCATGAATCATGTATCGAATCATAAATCATGAATTGAATCATGAATCATGAATTGAATCATGAATCATGAATCGAATCATGAATCATGAATTGAATCATGAATCATGAATTGATTAATGAATTGAATCATGAATTGAATCATGAATCATGAATCGAATCATGAATCATGAACCATGAATCATGAATTGAATTATGAATTAAATCATGAATCATGAATTGAATCATGAATTGAATCATGAATCATGAATCGAATCATGAATCATGAACCATGAATCATGAATTGAATTATGAATTAAATCATGAATCATGAATCATGAATCATGAATCATGAATCAAATCATGAATTGAATCATAAATTGAATCATGAATTTAATCATGAATCATGAATTGAATCATGAATCATGAATCATGAATTGAATCATGAATCATGAATCATGAATCATAAATTGAATCATGAATCATAAATTATGAATTGAATCATGAATCATGAATCGAATCATAAATCATCAATTAAATCATGAATCATGAATCATGAATTGAATCATGAATCATGAATTGAATCATGAATCATGAATCATGAATTGAATCATGAATTGAATCATGAATCATGAATCAAATCATGAATCATGAATCATGAATCATGAATCATGAATTAAATCATGAATTGAATCATGAATCGAATCATGAATCATGAATCATGAATTGAATCATGAATCATGAATTGAATCATGAATCATGAATCATGAATTGAATCATGAATTGAATCATGAATCATGAATCGAATCATGAATCATGAATCATAAATCATGAATCATGAATTGAATCATGAATTGAATCATGAATCGAATCATGAATCATGAATCATGAATCATGAATTGAATTATGAATTAAATCATGAATCGAATCATGAATTGAATCATGAATCATGAATCATGAATCATAAATCATGAATCATGAATCATAAATCATGAATTGAATCATGAATCATGAATGGAATCATGAATCATAAATTGAATCAAGAATCATGAATCATAAATCATGAATTGAATCATGAATCATGAATCGAATCATGATTCATGAATTGAATCATGAATCATGAATCAAGAATTGAATCATGAATCATAAATTGAATCATTAATCATGGATTATGAATCATGAATTGAATCATGAATTGAATCATGAATCATGAATCATGAATTCAATCATGAATCAAGAATCATGAATCATAAATTGAATCATGAATCATGAGTCATGACTTGAATCATGAATTGAATCATGAATCATGAATCATGAATCATGAATCATGAATTAAATCATGAATCATGAATCATGAATCATGGCATGTATTGAATCATGAATCATGAATTATGAATCATGAATTGAATCATGAATCATGAATCATGAATCATGAATTGAATTATGAATTGAATCATGAATCATGAATTGAATCATGAATCATGAATTGAATCATGAATTGAATCATGAATCATGAATTGAATCATGAATTATGATTCAAGAATCATGAATCAAATCATGAATCATGAATTGAATCATGAATCATGAATAATGAAATGAATCATAAATCATGAATTATGATTCATGAATCATGAATCGAATCATGAATCATGAATCGAATCATGAATCATGAATAATGAATTGAATCATGAATCATGAATCATGAATTGAATCATGAATCATGAATCGAATCATGAATCATGAATCATGTATCGAATCATAAATCATGAATTGAATCATGAATCATGAATTGAATCATGAATCATGAATCGAATCATGAATCATGAATTGAATCATGAATCATGAATTGATTAATGAATTGAATCATGAATTGAATCATGAATCATGAATCGAATCATGAATCATGAACCATGAATCATGAATTGAATTATGAATTAAATCATGAATCATGAATTGAATCATGAATTGAATCATGAATCATGAATCGAATCATGAATCATGAACCATGAATCATGAATTGAATTATGAATTAAATCATGAATCATGAATCATGAATCATGAATCATGAATCAAATCATGAATTGAATCATAAATTGAATCATGAATTTAATCATGAATCATGAATTGAATCATGAATCATGAATCATGAATTGAATCATGAATCATGAATCATGAATCATAAATTGAATCATGAATCATAAATTATGAATTGAATCATGAATCATGAATCGAATCATAAATCATCAATTAAATCATGAATCATGAATCATGAATTGAATCATGAATCATGAATTGAATCATGAATCATGAATCATGAATTGAATCATGAATTGAATCATGAATCATGAATCAAATCATGAATCATGAATCATGAATCATGAATCATGAATTAAATCATGAATTGAATCATGAATCGAATCATGAATCATGAATCATGAATCATGAATTGAATTATGAATTAAATCATGAATCGAATCATGAATTGAATCATGAATCATGAATCATCAATCATAAATCATGAATCATGAATCATAAATCATGAATTGAATCATGAATCATGAATCGAATCATGAATCATGAATTGAATCAAGAATCATGAATCATAAATCATGAATTGAATCATGAATCATGAATCGAATCATGATTCAAGAATTGAATCATGAATCATGAATCAAGAATTGAATCATGAATCATAAATTGAATCATTAATCATGGATAATGAATCATGAATTGAATCATGAATTGAATCATGAATCATGAATTCAATCATGAATCATGAATCAAGAATCATGAATCATAAATTGAATCATGAATCATGAGTCATGACTTGAATGATGAATTGAATCATGAATCATGAATCATGAATCATGAATCATGAATTAAATCATGAATCATGAATAGAATCATGAATCATGAATTGAATCATGAATCATGAATCGAATCATGAATCATGAATTGAATCATAAATCATGAATCATGAATCTAATCATGAATCATGAATCATGAATCGAATCATGAATCATAAATTATGAATCGAATCATGAATTATGAATCAGAAATTGAATCATTAATCATGAATTGAATCATGAATCTTGAATTATGAATCATAAATTGAATCATGAATAATGAAATGAATCATAAATCATAAATCATGAATTGAATCATGAATCAAAAATCGAATCATAAATCATGAATCAAGAATTGAATCATGATTCATGAATCATGAATTAAATCATGAATCATGAATCATGAATCATGAATTGAATCATGAATCATGAATCATGAATTAAATCATGAATCATGAATCATGAATCATGAATTGAATCATGAATCAAGAATCATGAATTAAATCATGAATCATGAATCATGAATTGAATCATGAATTGAATCATGAATTGAATCATGAATCATGAATTGAATCATGAATCATGAATCATGAATCATGAATCAAGAATCATGAATCAAGAATCATGAATCAAATCATGAATCATGAATTGAATCATGAATCATGAATAATGAATTGAATCATGATTCATGAAATGAATCATGAATCATGAATCGAATCATGAATCATGAATAATGAATAGAATCATGAATCTTGAATCATGAATTGAATCATGAATCATGAATCATGAATCATGAATTGAATTATGAATTGAATCATGAATCATGAATCATGAATTGAATCATGAATCATGAATCATGAATTGAATCATGAATCATGAATCATGAATTGAATCATGAATTGAATCATGAATCATGAATCATGAATTGAATCATGAATTATGATTCAAGAATCATGAATCAAATCATGAATCATGAATTGAATCATGAATCATGAATAATGAAATGAATCATAAATCATGAAATGAATCATGAATAATGAAATGAATCATGAATCATGAATCATGAATCGAATCATGAATCATGAATGGAATCATGAATCATGAATAATAAATCATGAAATGAATCATAAATCATGAAATGAATCATGAATAATGAATTGAATCATGAATCATGAATCATGAATTGAATCATGAATCATGAATCGAATCATGAATCATGAATCATGAATCATGAATCATGTATTGAATCATAAATCATGAATTGAATCATGAATCATGAATTGAATCATGAATCGAATCATGAATCATGAATTGAATCATGAATCATGAATTGAATCATGAATCATGAATCATGAATCATGAATCATGAATTAAATCATGACTCCCTCCTGTACCTGTACCTGTTTGTCCACCCTCCCTTAGGATGTGAGCTCGTATGAGCAGGGCCCCTCTCCCCTCCTGTCTCCATACCTGTTCTTCTACTCCATCTTCACTCATATGTCTGCCCGGAGTTCTGAAGTATTGGTACTTTGTGTTTATTGCTGTGTACTATGTCACCCTGTATGGTCTCCTGTTTGTATTATGTACGGCGCTGCGGAAACCTTGTGGCGCCTAACAAATAAATGATAATAATAATAATAATAATAATCATGAATAGAATCATGAATCATGAATCATGAATTGAATTATGAATTAAATCATGAATCATGAATCATGAATTGAATCATGAATCATGAATCATGAATCAAATCATGAATTGAATCATAAATTGAATCATGAATTTAATCATGAATCATGAATTGAATCATGAATCATGAATCATGAATCATAAATTGAATCATGAATCATAAATTGTGAATTGAATCATGAATCATGAATCGAATCATAAATCATGAATTGAATCATGGATCATGATTCGAATCATGAATCATGAATTGAATCATGAATCATGAATCATGAATTAAATCATGAATCATGAATCGAATCCTGAATCATGAATTGAATCATGAATTAAATCATGAATTGAATCATGAATTAAATCATGAATTGAGTCATGAATTAAATCATCAATTGAATCATGATTTATGAATTGAATCATGAATCATGAATCATAAATCAAATCATGAATCATGAATTGAATCATGAATCGAATCATGAATTGAGTCATGAATCATAAATTGAATCATGAATCATGAATTGAATCATGAATCATGAATCATGAATAGAATCATGAATCTTGAATCATGAATTGAATCATGAATCATGAATCATGAATCATGAATCATGAATCATGAATCATGAATTGAATTATGAATTGAATCATGAATCATGAATCATGAATTGAATCATGAATCATGAATCATGAATTGAATCATGAATCATGAATAATGAAATGAATCATAAATCATGAAATGAATCATGAATAATGAAATGAATCATGAATCATGAATCATGAATCGAATCATGAATCATGAATCGAATTATGAATCATGAATAATAAATCATGAAATGAATCATGAATCGAATCATGAATCATGAATAATGAATTGAATCATGAATCATGAATCATGAATTGAATCATGAATCGAATCATGAATCATGAATTGAATCATGAATCATGAATTGAATCATGAATCATGAATCATGAATCATGAATCATGAATTAAATCATGAATCATGAATAGAATCATGAATCGAATCATGAATCATGAATTGAATCATGAATCATGAATTGAATCATGAATCATGATTCATGAATTGAAGCATGAATCATGAATCATGAATTGAATCATGAATTGAATCATGAATTGAATCATGAATCGAATCATGAATCATGAATCATGAATTGAATTATGAATTAAATCATGAATCATGAATCATGAATTGAATCATGAATCATGAATCATGAATCAAATCATGAATTGAATCATAAATTGAATCATGAATTTAATCATGAATCATGAATTGAATCATGAATCATGAATCGAATCCTGAGTCATGAATTGAATTATGAATTAAATCATGAATTGAATCATGAATTAAATCATGAAGTGAATCATGAATCGAATCATGAATTGAGTCATAATTCATAAATTGAATCATGAATCATGAATTGAATCATGAATCATGAATTGAATCATGAATCGAATCATGAATTGAGTCATGAATCATAAATTGAATCATGAATCATGAATTGAATCATGAATCATGAATCATGAATTGAATCATGAATTGAATCATGAATCATGACTTGAATCATGAATCATAAATCATGAATTGAATCATGAATCATAAATCGAATCATGAGTCATGAATTGAATCATGAATCATGAATCATAGATCATGAATTTAATCATGAATCATGAATCGAATCATGAATCATGAATTGAATCATGAATCATGAATTGAATCATGAATCATGAATTGAATCATTAATCATGAATTATGAATCATGAATTGATTCATGAATTGAATCATGAATCATGAATTTAATCATGAATCATGAATCAAGAATCATGAATCATAAATTGAATCATAAATAATGAGTCATGAATTGAATCATGAATTGAATCATGAATCATAAATCATTAGTAATGAATTGAATCATGAATTGAATCATGAATCATGAATCATGAATCATGAATCATGAATTAAATCATGAATCATGAATAGAATCATGAATCATGAATTGAATCATGAATCATTAATTGAATCATGAATCATGAATCATGAATCTAATCATGAATCATGAATCATGAATCGAATCATGAATCATAAATTATGAATCGAATCATGAATTATGAATCAGGAATTGAATCATTAATCATGAATTGAATCATGAATCTTGAATTATGAATCATAAATTGAATCATGAATATTGAATTGAATCATAAATCATGAATCATGAATTGAATCATGAATCATGAATCATGAATCATGAATTAAATCATGAATCATGAATCATGAATCATGAATTGAATCATGAATCATGAATTAAATCATGAATCATGAATCATGAATCATGAATTGAATCATGAATCAAGAATCATGAATTAAATCATGAATCATGAATCATGAATTGAATCATGAATTGAATCATGAATCATGAATCATGAATTGAATCATGAATCATGAATCAAGAATCATGAATCAAGAATCATGAATCAAATCATGAATCATGAATTGAATCATGAATCATGAATCATGAAATGAATCATGATTCATGAAATGAATCATGAATCGAATCATGAATCATGAATCATGAATCGTGACATGTATTGAATCATGAATCATGAATTGAATCATGAATCATGAATCATGAATCATGAATCATGAATTGAATTAAGAATTGAATCATGAATCATGAATCATGAATCATGAATGGAATCATGAATCATGAATTGAATCATGAATTGAATCATGAATCATGAATTGAATCATGAATTATGATTCAAGAATCATGAATCAAATCATGAATCATGAATTGAATCATGAATCATGAATAATGAAATGAATCATAAATCATGAAATGAATCATGAATAATGAAATGAATCATGAATCATGAATCATGAATTGAATCATGAATCAAATTATGAATCATGAATAATAAATCATGAAATGAATCATGAATCGAATCATGAATCATGAATAATGAATTGAATCATGAATCATGAATCATGAATTGAATCATGAATCATGAATCGAATCATGAATCATGAATCATGAATCATGAATCATGTATCGAATCATAAATCATGAATTGAATCATGAATCATGAATTGAATCATGAATCATGAATTAAATCATGAATCATGAATTGAATCATGAATTGAATCATGAATCATGAATTGAATTATGAATTAAATCATAAATCATGAATCATGAATTCAATCATGAATCATGAATCATGAATCAAATCATGAATTGAATCATAAATTGAATCATGAATTTAATCATGAATCATGAATTGAATCATGAATCATGAATTGAATCATGAATCATGAATCATAAATTGAATCATGAATCATAAATCATGAATTGAATCATGAATCATGAATCGAATCATAAATCATGAATTAAATCATGAATCATGAATCGAATCATGAATTGAATCATGAATCATGAATCATGAATTGAATCATGAATTGAATCATGAATCATGAATTGAATCATGAATCATGAATCATGAATTGAATCATGAATTGAATCATGAATCATGAATCGAATCCTGAATCATGAATTGAATCATGAATTAAATCATGAATTAAATCATGAATTAAATCATGAATCATGAATTAAATCATGAATCATGAATTGAATCATGAATCGAATCATGAATTAAGTCATAATTCATTAATTGAATCATGAATCATGAATTGAATCATGAATAATGAATCATAAATTGAATCATGAATTGAATCATGAATCATGAATTGAATCATGAATCATGAATGGAATCATGAATCGAATCATGAATCATGAATTAAATCATGAATCATGAATCATAAATCATGAATTGAATCATGAATCATGAATCGAATCATGAATCATATATCATGAATTGAATCATGAATCATGAAACAAATCATGAATCAAGAATCATGAATTGAATCATAAATCATGAATCATGAATCGAAGCATGAATCATGAATCATGTATCATGAAATGAATCATGAATAATGAATTGAATCATGAATCATGAATTATGAATCATGAATTGAATTATGAATCATGAAACGAATCATGAATCAAGAATCATGAATTAAATCGTGAATCATGAATCGAAGCATGAATCATGAATCATGTATCATGAAATGAATCATGAATCATGAATTGAATCATGAATTATGAATCATGAATTGAATCATGAATCATGAATTGAAGCATGAATCATGAATCATGAATCATGAATCATAAATTGAATCATGAATTGAATCATGAATCATAAATTGAATCATGAATCAGGAATCATGAATTGAATAATGAATCGAATCATGAATTGAATCTTGAAGAATCATGAATTGAATCATGAATCATGAATTGAATCATGAATCATGAATAGAATCATGAATCTTGAATCATGAATTGAATCATGAATCATGAATCATGAATCATGAATTGAATTATGAATTGAATCATGAATCATGAATCATGAATTGAATCATGAATCATGAATCATGAATTGAATCATGAATCATGAATCATGAATTGAATCATGAATCATGAATCATGAATTGAATCATGAATTGAATCATGAATCATGAATCATGAATTGAATCATGAATTATGATTCAAGAATCATGAATCAAATCATGAATCATGAATTGAATCATGAATCATGAATAATGAAATGAATCATAAATCATGAAATGAATCATGAATAATGAAATGAATCATGAATCATGAATCATGAATCAAATCATGAATCATGAATCGAATCATGAATCATGAATAATAAATCATGAAATGAATCATGAATCGAATCATGAATCATGAATAATGAATTGAATCATGAATCATGAATCATGAATTGAATCATGAATCATGAATCGAATCATGAATCATGAATCATGAACCATGAATCATGTATTGAATCATAAATCATGAATTGAATCATGAATCATGAATTGAATCATGAATCATGAATCGAATCATGAATCATGAATTGAATCATGAATCATGAATCATGAATCATGAATCATGAATTAAATCATGAATCATGAATAGAATCATGAATCATGAATCGAATCATGAATCATGAATTGAATCATGAATCATGAATTGAATCATGAATCATGAATCATGAATTGAATCATGAATCATGAATCATGAATTGAATCATGAATTGAATCATGAATCGAATCATGAATCATGAATCGTGAATTGAATTATGAATTAAATCATGAATCATGAATCATGAATTGAATCATGAATCATGAATCATGAATCAAATCATGAATTGAATCATAAATTGAATCATGAATTTAATCATGAATCATGAATTGAATCATGAATCATGAATCATGAATCATAAATTGAATCATGAATCATAAATTATGAATTGAATCATGAATCATGAATCGAATCATAAATCATGAATTGAATCATGGATCATGAATCGAATCATGAATCATGAATTGAATCATGAATCATGAATTGAATCATGAATCATGAATCATGAATCGAATCATAAATCATGAATCGAATCCTGAATCATGAATTGAATCATGAATTAAATCATGAATTGAATCATGAATTAAATCATGAAGTGAATCATGAATCGAATCATGAATTGAGTCATAATTCATAAATTGAATCATGAATCATGAATTGAATCATGAATCATGAATTGAATCATGAATCGAATCATGAATTGAGTCATGAATCATAAATTGAATCATGAATCATGACTTGAATCATGAATCATAAATCATGAATTGAATCATGAATCATGAATCGAATCATGAATCATGAATTGAATCATGAATCATGAATCATAGATCATGAATTTAATCATGAATCATGAATCGAATCATGAATCATGAATTGAATCATGAATCATGAATCATGAATTGAATCATGAATCATGAATTGAATCATTAATCATGAATTATGAATCATGAATTGATTCATGAATTGAATCATGAATCATGAATTTAATCATGAATCATGAATCAAGAATCATGAATCATAAATTGAATCATAAATAATGAGTCATGAATTGAATCATGAATTGAATCATAATTCATAAATCATGAGTCATGAATTGAATCATGAATTGAATCATGAATCATGAATCATGAATCATGAATTAAATCATGAATCATGAATAGAATCATGAATCATGAATTGAATCATGAATCATGAATTGAATCATGAATCATGAATCATGAATCTAATCATGAATCATGAATCATGAATCGAATCATGAATCATAAATTATGAATCGAATCATGAATTATAAATCAGGAATTGAATCATTAATCATGAATTGAATCATGAATCTTGAATTATGAATCATAAATTGAATCATGAATATATAATTGAATCATAAATCATGAATCATGAATTGAATCATGAATCATGAATCATGAATCATGAATCATGAATTAAATCATGAATCATGAATCATGAATCATGAATTGAATCATGAATCATGAATTAAATCATGAATCATGACTCATGAATTGAATCATGAATCAAGAATCATGAATTGAATCATGAATCATGAATTGAATCATGAATTGAATCATGACTCATGAATTGAATCATGAATCATGAATCAAGAATCATGAATCAAGAATCATGAATCAAATCATGAATCATGAATTGAATCATGAATCATGAATAATGAAATGAATCATGATTCATGAAATGAATCATGAATCGAATCATGAATCTTGAATAATGAATAGAATCATGAATCTTGAATCATGAATTGAATCATGAATCATGAATCATGAATCGAATCATGAATCATGAATCATGAATCGTGACATGTATTGAATCATGAATCATGAATTGAATCATGAATCATGAATCATGAATCATGAATGGAATTATGAATTGAATCATGAATCATGAATCATGAATCATGAATCATGAATTGAATCATGAATCATGAATTGAATCATGAATTGAATCATGAATCATGAATTGAATCATGAATTATGATTCAAGAATCATGAATCAAATCATGAATCATGAATTGAATCATGAATCATGAATAATGAAATTAATCATAAATCATGAAATGAATCATGAATAATGAAATGAATCATGAATCATGAATCATGAATTGAATCATGAATCATGAATCAAATTATGAATCATGAATAATAAATCATGAAATGAATCATGAATCGAATCATGAATCATGAATCATGAATTGAATCATGAATAATGAAATGAATCATGAATCATGAATTGAATCATGAATCATGAATCAAATTATGAATCATGAATAATAAATCATGAAATGAATCATGAATCGAATCATGAATCATGAATAATGAATTGAATCATGAATCATGAATCATGAATTGAATCATGAATCATGAATCGAATCATGAATCATGAATCATGTATCGAATCATAAATCATGAATTGAATCATGAATCATGAATTGAATCATGAATCATGAATCGAATCATGAATCATGAATAGAATCATGAATCATGAATTAAATCATGAATCATGAATTGAATCATGAATCATGAATCATGAATTGAATCATGAATTGAATCATGAATTGAATCATGAATCATGAATTGAATCATGAATCATGAATCATGAATTGAATTATGAATTAAATCATGAATCATGAATCATGAATTGAATCATGAATCATGAATCATGAATCAAATCATGAATTGAATCATAAATTGAATCATGAATTTAATCATAAATCATGAACTGAATCATGAATCATGAATTGAATCATGAATCATAAA
This sequence comes from Mixophyes fleayi, assembly GCF_038048845.1. Classification (NCBI taxonomy): domain Eukaryota; kingdom Metazoa; phylum Chordata; class Amphibia; order Anura; family Limnodynastidae; genus Mixophyes; species Mixophyes fleayi. The sequence goes on along the minus strand of NW_027446302.1, from coordinate 116,299 downwards.
TTGAATCATGAATCATAAATCATGAATTGAATCATGAATCGAATCATAAATCATGAATTAAATCATGAATCATGAATCGAATCATGAATTGAATCATGAATCATGAATTGAATCATGAATTGAATCATGAATCATGAATCGAATCCTGAATCATGAATTGAATCATGAATTAAATCATGAATTGAATCATGAATTAAATCATGAATCATGAATTAAATCATGAATCATGAATTAAATCATGAATCATGAATTGAATCATGAATCGAATCATGAATTAAGTCATAATTCATGAATTGAATCATGAATCATGAATTGAATCATGAATAATGAATCATAAATTGAATCATGAATTGAATCATGAATCATGAATTGAATCATGAATCATGAATGGAATCATGAATCGAATCATGAATCATGAATTGAATCATGAATCATGAATCATAAATCATGAATCGAATCATGAATCATGAATCATGAATTGAATCATGAATCATGAAACGAATCATGAATCAAGAATCATGAATTGAATCATAAATCATGAATCATGAATCGAAGCATGAATCATGAATCATGTATCATGAAATGAATCATGAATCATGAATTGAATCATGAATCATGAATTATGAATCATGAATTGAATTATGAATCATGAAACGAATCATGAATCAAGAATCATGAATTGAATCATAAATCATGAATCATGAATTGAAGCATGAATCATGAATCATGTATCATGAAATGAATCATGAATCATGAATTGAATCATGAATTATGAATCATGAATTGAATCATGAATCATGAATTGAAGCATGAATAATGAATCATGAATCATGAATCATAAATTGAATCATGAATTGAATCATGAATCATAAATTGAATCATGAATCAGGAATCATGAATTGAATAATGAATCGAATCATGAATTGAATCTTGAAGAATCATAAATTGAATCATGAATCAGGAATTGAATCATGAATTATGAATCATGAATAATGAATCATAAATTGAATCATGAATCATGAATCATGAATTAAATAATGAATTGAATCATGAATCATGAATCATGAATTGAATCATGAATCATGAATCATGAATCGAATCATGAATTGAGACATGAATCATGAATTGAATCATGAATCATGAATCATGAATTGAATCATGAATTGAATCATTAATCATGAATTGAATCATGAATCATGAATCGAATCATGAATCATGAATTGAATCATGAATCATGAATCATGAATCATGAATCATGAATCATGAATCATGAATTGAATTATGAATTGAATCATGAATCATGAATCATGAATTGAATCATGAATTGAATCATGAATCATGAATCATGAATTATGAATCATGAACTGAATCATGAATCATGAATCATGAATCATGCATTGAATTATGAATTGAATCATGAATCATGAATCATGAATCAAATCATGAATTGAATCATGAATTGAATCATGAATTGAATCATGAATCATGAATTGAATCATGCATCATGAATAATGAATCAAATCATGAATCATGAATTGAATCATGAATCATGAATCATGAATTAAATTATGAATCATGAATCATGAATTCAATCATGAATCATGAAACATGAATCATGAATCATAAATTGAATCATGAATCATGAATCATAAATTGAATCATGAATCATGAATTGAATCATGAATTGAATCATGAAACATGAATCATGAATTATGAATTGAATCATGAATCATGAATAGAATCATGAATCATGAATTGAATCATAAATCATGAATCACGAATCGAATCATAAATCATAAATCATGAATCATGAATCGAATCATGAATCATAAATTATGAATCATAAATTTTGAATCATGAATCATATATTTTAAATCATGAATTGAATCATGAATCATAAATTTTGAATCATAAATTGCATCATGAATCAATCATGAATCATGAATTGAATCATAATTCATGAATAATGAAATGAATCATGAATCATGAATCATAAAATGAATCATGAATCATGAATCATGAATCATATATCGAATCATGAATCATGAATTGAATCATGAATCATGAATCGAATCATGAATCATGAATTGAATCATGAATCATGAATTGAATCATGAATCATGAATCATGAATTGAAGCATGAATTGATTCATGAATTGAATCATGAATCATGAATTGAATCATAAATCATGAATCAAGAATCGAATCATAAATTATAAATCATGAATCATGAATCGAATCATGAATCATAAATTATGAATCATAAATTTTGAATCATGAATCATAAATTTTAAATTATGAATCGAATCATGAATCATAAACTATATATCATGAATTGAATCATGAATCATAAATTTTGAATCATAAATTGAATCATGAATCAAGAATCATGAATCAAGAATCATGAATCAAATCATGAATCATGAATCAAGAATCATGAATCAAATCATGAATCATGAATTGAATCATGAATCATGAAATGAATCATGAATCATGAATCGAATCATGAATCATGAATCATGAATTGAATCATGAATCATGAAACGAATCATGAATCAAGAATCATGAATTGAATCATAAATCATGAATCATGAATCGAAGCATGAATCATGAATCATGTATCATGAAATGAATCATGAATCATGAATTGAATCATGAATCATGAATTATGAATCATGAATTGAATTATGAATCATGAAACGAATCATGAATCAAGAATCATGAATTGAATCATAAATCATGAATCATGAATCGAAGCATGAATCATGAATCATGTATCATGAAATGAATCATGAATCATGAATTGAATCATGAATTATGAATCATGAATTGAATCATGAATCATGAATTGAAGCATGAATAATGAATCATGAATCATGAATCATAAATTGAATCATGAATTGAATCATGAATCATAAATTGAATCATGAATCAGGAATCATGAATTGAATAATGAATCGAATCATGAATTGAATCTTGAAGAATCATGAATTGAATCATGAATCAGGAATTGAATCATGAATTATGAATCATGAATAATGAATCATAAATTGAATCATGAATCATGAATCATGAATTAAATAATGAATTGAATCATGAATCATGAATCATGAATTGAATCATGAATCATGAATCATGAATCGAATCATGAATTGAGACATGAATCATGAATTGAATCATGAATCATGAATCATGAATTGAATCATGAATTGAATCATTAATCATGAATTGAATCATGAATCATGAATCAAATCATGAATCATGAATTGAATCATGAATCATGAATCATGAATCATGAATCATGAATCATGAATCATGAATTGAATTATGAATTGAATCATGAATCATGAATCATGAATTGAATCATGAATTGAATCATGAATCATGAATCATGAATTATGAATCATGAACTGAATCATGAATCATGAATCATGAATCATGCATTGAATTATGAATTGAATCATGAATCATGAATCATGAATCAAATCATGAATTGAATCATGAATTGAATCATGAATTGAATCATGAATCATGAATTGAATCATGCATCATGAATAATGAATCAAATCATGAATCATGAATTGAATCATGAATCATGAATCATGAATTAAATTATGAATCATGAATCATGAATTCAATCATGAATCATGAAACATGAATCATGAATCATAAATTGAATCATGAATCATGAATTGAATCATGAATTGAATCATGAAACATGAATCATGAATTATGAATTGAATCATGAATCATGAATAGAATCATGAATCATGAATTGAATCATAAATCATGAATCACGAATCGAATCATAAATCATAAATCATGAATCATGAATCGAATCATGAATCATAAATTATGAATCATAAATTTTGAATCATGAATCATATATTTTAAATCATGAATTGAATCATGAATCATAAATTTTGAATCATAAATTGCATCATGAATCAATCATGAATCATGAATTGAATCATAATTCATGAATAATGAAATGAATCATGAATCATGAATCATAAAATGAATCATGAATCATGAATCATGAATCATATATCGAATCATGAATCATGAATTGAATCATGAATCATGAATCGAATCATGAATCATGAATTGAATCATGAATCATGAATTGAATCATGAATCATGAATCATGAATTGAAGCATGAATTGATTCATGAATTGAATCATGAATCATGAATTGAATCATACATCATGAATCAAGAATCGAATCATAAATCATAAATCATGAATCATGAATCGAATCATGAATCATAAATTATGAATCATAAATTTTGAATCATGAATCATAAATTTTAAATTATGAATCGAATCATGAATCATAAACTATATATCATGAATTGAATCATGAATCATAAATTTTGAATCATAAATTGAATCATGAATCAAGAATCATGAATCAAGAATCATGAATCAAATCATGAATCATGAATCAAGAATCATGAATCAAATCATGAATCATGAATTGAATCATGAATCATGAAATGAATCATGAATCATGAATCGAATCATGAATCATGAATCATGAATTGAATCATGAATCATGAAACGAATCATGAATCAAGAATCATGAATTGAATCATAAATCATGAATCATGAATCGAAGCATGAATCATGAATCATGTATCATGAAATGAATCATGAATCATGAATTGAATCATGAATCATGAATTATGAATCATGAATTGAATTATGAATCATGAAACGAATCATGAATCAAGAATCATGAATTGAATCATAAATCATGAATCATGAATCGAAGCATGAATCATGAATCATGTATCATGAAATGAATCATGAATCATGAATTGAATCATGAATTATGAATCATGAATTGAATCATGAATCATGAATTGAAGCATGAATAATGAATCATGAATCATGAATCATAAATTGAATCATGAATTGAATCATGAATCATAAATTGAATCATGAATCAGGAATCATGAATTGAATAATGAATCGAATCATGAATTGAATCTTGAAGAATCATGAATTGAATCATGAATCAGGAATTGAATCATGAATTATGAATCATGAATAATGAATCATAAATTGAATCATGAATCATGAATTAAATAATGAATTGAATCATGAATCATGAATCATGAATTGAATCATGAATCATGAATCATGAATCGAATCAGGAATTGAGACATGAATTGAATCATGAATCATGAATCATGAATCGAATCATGAATTGAGACATGAATCATGAATTGAATCATGAATCATGAATCATGAATTGAATCATGAATTGAATCATTAATCATGAATTGAATCATGAATCATGAATCGAATCATGAATCATGAATTGAATCATGAATCATGAATCATGAATCATGAATCATGAATTGAATTATGAATTGAATCATGAATCATGAATCATGAATTGAATCATGAATTGAATCATGAATCATGAATCATGAATTATGAATCATGAACTGAATCATGAATCATGAATCATGAATCATGCATTGAATTATGAATTGAATCATGAATCATGAATCATGAATCAAATCATGAATTGAATCATGAATTGAATCATGAATTGAATCATGAATCATGAATTGAATCATGCATCATGAATAATGAATCAAATCATGAATCATGAATTGAATCATGAATCATGAATCATGAATTAAATTATGAATCATGAATCATGAATTCAATCATGAATCATGAAACATGAATCATGAATCATAAATTGAATCATGAATCATGAATTGAATCATGAATTGAATCATGAAACATGAATCATGAATTATGAATTGAATCATGAATCATGAATAGAATCATGAATCATGAATTGAATCATAAATCATGAATCACGAATCGAATCATAAATCATAAATCATGAATCATGAATCGAATCATGAATCATAAATTATGAATCATAAATTTTGAATCATGAATCATATATTTTAAATCATGAATTGAATCATGAATCATAAATTTTGAATCATAAATTGCATCATGAATCAATCATGAATCATGAATTGAATCATAATTCATGAATAATGAAATGAATCATGAATCATGAATCATAAAATGAATCATGAATCATGAATCATGAATCATGTATCGAATCATGAATCATGAATTGAATCATGAATCATGAATCGAATCATGAATCATGAATTGAATCATGAATCATGAATTGAATCATGAATCATGAATCATGAATTGAAGCATGAATTGATTCATGAATTGAATCATGAATCATGAATTGAATCATAAATCATGAATCAAGAATCGAATCATAAATCATAAATCATGAATCATGAATCGAATCATGAATCATAAATTATGAATCATAAATTTTGAATCATGAATCATAAATTTTAAATTATGAATCGAATCATGAATCATAAACTATATATCATGAATTGAATCATGAATCATAAATTTTGAATCATAAATTGAATCATGAATCAAGAATCATGAATCAAGAATCATGAATCAAATCATGAATCATGAATCAAGAATCATGAATCAAATCATGAATCATGAATTGAATCATGAATCATGAAATGAATCATGAATCATGAATCGAATCATGAATCATGAATTGAATCATGAATCATGAATTGAATCATGAATTATGATTCAAGAATCATGAATCAAATCATGAATCATGAATTGAATCATGAATCATGAATAATGAAATGAATCATAAATCATGAAATGAATCATGAATAATGAAATGAATCATAAATCATGAATCATGAATCAAATCATGAATCATGAATCGAATCACGAATCATGAATAATAAATCATGAAATGAATCATGAATCGAATCATGAATCATGAATAATGAATTGAATCATGAATCATGAATCATGAATTGAATCATAAATCATGAATCATGAATCATGAATCATGAATCATGTATCGAATCATAAATCATGAATTGAATCATGAATCATGAATCATGAATCGAATCATGAATCATGAATTATGTATCATGAAATGAATCATGAATCGAATCATGAATCATGAATTGAATCATGAATCATGAATTGAATCATGAATCATGAATCATGAATTGAATCATGAATTGAATCATGAATCATGAATCGAATCATGAATCATGAATCATGAATCATGAATTGAATTATGAATTAAATCATGAATCATGAATTGAATCATGAATCATGAATTGAATCATGAATCATGAATTGAATCATGAATCATGAATCATAAATTGAATCATGAATCATAAATTATGAATTGAATCATGAATCATGAATCAAATCATAAATCATGAATTAAATCATGAATCATGAATCGAATCATGAATCATGAATTGAATCATGAATGATGAATTGAATCATGAATCATGAATGGAATCATGAATCGAATCATGAATCATGAATTGAATCATGAATGATGAATTGAATTATGAATCATAAATCATGAATTGAATCATGAATTGAATAATGAATCATGAATTAAATCATGAATCATGAATTGAATCATGAATCGAATCATGAATTGAGTCATAATTCATGAATTGAATCATGAATCATGAATTGAATCATGAATCATGAATCATAAATTGAATCATGAATTGAATCATGAATCATGAATTGAATCATGAATGGAATCATGAATCAAATCATGAATCATGAATTGAATCATGAATCAAGAATCATAAATCATGAATTGAATCATGAATCATGAATCGAATCATGAATCATGAATCATGAATTGAATCATGAATCATGAAACGAATCATAAATCAAGAATCATGAATTGAATCATAAATCATGAATCATGAATCGAATCATGAATCATGAATCATGTATCATGAAATGAATCATGAATCATGAATTGAATCATGAATCATGAATTATGAATCATGAATTGAATTATGAATCATGAATTATGAATTATGAATTGCATCATAAATCATGAATCATGAATCGAATCAAGAATCATGAATCATGAATCATGAATCATGAAATGAATTATGAATCATGAATCGAATCATAAATCATGAATTATGAATCATGAATTATGAATCATGAATTGAATCATGAATCATGAATTGAAGCATGAATCATGAATTGAATCATGAATCATGAATCATGAATTGAATCATGAATCATGAATTGAATCATGAATCATGAATTGAATCATGAATCATGAATCGAATCATGAATCATGAATTGAATAATGAATCGAATCATGAATTGAATCTTGAAGAATCATGAATTGAATCATGAATCAGGAATTGAATCATGAATTATGAATCATGAATCATGAATTGAATTATGAATCATGAATCATGAATAATGAATCATAAATTGAATCATGAATCATGAATCATGAATTGAATCATGAATTGAATCATGAATCATGAATCATGAATTGAATCATAAATCATGAATCATGAATCATGAATTGAACCATGAATCATGAATCATGAATCGAATCATGAATTGAGACATGAATCATGAATCATGAATTGAATCATGAATCATGAATCATGAATTGAATCATGAATTAAATCATGATTTATGAATTGAATCATGAATCATGAATCATGAATCATGAATCGAATCATGAATCATGAATTAAATCATGAATTAAATCATGAATTCAATCATGAATCATGAAATCAATCATGAATCATGAATCATAAATTGAATCATGAATTGAATCATGAATCGAATTATGAATTGAGTCATGAATCATGAATTGAATCATGAATCATGAATCATGAATTGAATCATGAATCATGAATTAAGAATCATGAATTGAATCATGAATCATGAATCATGAATTGAATCATAAATCATTAATCATGAATCGAATCATGAATCATGAATCATGTATCATGAAATGAATCATGAATCATGAATTGAATCATGAATCATGAATTATGAATCATGAAATGAATCATGAATCATGAATCGAATCATGAATCATGAATCATGAATTGAATCATGAATCATGAATCGAATCATAAATCATGAATTGAATCATGAATCATGAATCATGAATAATGAATTATGAATCATGAATAATGAATCATGAATCATGAATTAAATCATGATTCATGAATCATGAATCGAATCATGAATCATAAATGGAGACATGAATCAAGAATCATGAATTAAATCATGATTCATGAATCATGAATCGAATCATGAATAATAAATTGAGACATGAATCAAGAATCATGAATTGAATCATGAATCATGAATTGAATCATGAATTATGAATTGAATCATGAATTGAATCATGAATCATGAATTGAATCATGAATCGAATCATGAATTGAGTCATGAATCATGAATTGAATCATTAATCATGAATTGAATCATAAATCCTGAATTATGAATCATGAATTGAATCATGAATTAAATCATGAATCATGAATCATGAATTGAATCATGAATCATGAATTGAATCATGAATCATGAATTGAATCATGAATCGAATCATGAATTGAGTCATGAATCATGAATTGAATCATTAATCATGAATTGAATCATAAATCCTGAATTATGAATCATGAATTGAATCATGAATTAAATCATGAATCATGAATCATGAATTCAATCATGAATCATGAAACATGAATCATGAATCATAAATTGAATCATGAATCATGAATCATGAATTGAATCATGAAACATGAATCATGAATTATGAATTGAATCATGAATCATGAATCGAATCATGAATTATGAATTGAATCATGAATCATGAATCATGAATCATGAATCGAATCATGAATCATGAATTAAATCATGAATCATGAATTGAATCATGAATTAAATCATGAATCATGAATCGAATCATGAATCATGAATTAAATCATGAATTAAATCATGAATTCAATCATGAATCATGAAATCAATCATGAATCATGAATCATAAATTGAATCATGAATTGAATCATGAATCGAATTATGAATTGAGTCATGAATCATGAATTGAATCATGAATCATGAATCATGAATTGAATCATGAATCATGAATTAAGAATCATGAATTGAATCATGAATCATGAATCATGAATTGAATCATAAATCATTAATCATGAATCGAATCATGAATCATGAATCATGTATCATGAAATGAATCATGAATCATGAATTGAATCATGAATCATGAATTATGAATCATGAAATGAATCATGAATCATGAATCGAATCATGAATCATGAATCATGAATTGAATCATGAATCATGAATCGAATCATAAATCATGAATTGAATCATGAATCATGAATCATGAATAATGAATTATGAATCATGAATAATGAATCATGAATCATGAATTAAATCATGATTCATGAATCATGAATCGAATCATGAATCATAAATGGAGACATGAATCAAGAATCATGAATTAAATCATGATTCATGAATCATGAATCGAATCATGAATAATAAATTGAGACATGAATCAAGAATCATGAATTGAATCATGAATCATGAATTGAATCATGAATTATGAATTGAATCATGAATTGAATCATGAATCATGAATTGAATCATGAATCGAATCATGAATTGAGTCATGAATCATGAATTGAATCATTAATCATGAATTGAATCATAAATCCTGAATTATGAATCATGAATTGAATCATGAATTAAATCATGAATCATGAATCATGAATTGAATCATGAATCATGAATTGAATCATGAATCATGAATTGAATCATGAATCGAATCATGAATTGAGTCATGAATCATGAATTGAATCATTAATCATGAATTGAATCATAAATCCTGAATTATGAATCATGAATTGAATCATGAATTAAATCATGAATCATGAATCATGAATTCAATCATGAATCATGAAACATGAATCATGAATCATAAATTGAATCATGAATCATGAATCATGAATTGAATCATGAAACATGAATCATGAATTATGAATTGAATCATGAATCATGAATCGAATCATGAATTATGAATTGAATCATGAATCATGAATCGAATCATGAATCATGAATTGAATCATGAATCATGAATTGAATCATGAATTAAATCATGAATCATGAATCGAATCATGAATCATGAATTAAATCATGAATTAAATCATGAATTGAATCATGAATCATGAATTGAATCATGAATCATGAATCATAAATTGAATTATGAATTGAATCATGAATCGAATTATGAATTGAGTCATGAATCATGAATTGAATCATGAATCATGAATCATGAATTGAATCATGAATCATGAATTAAGAATCATGAATTGAATCATGAATCATGAATTGATTCATGAATCATAAATTGAATCATGAATCATGAATTGAAACATGAATTGAATCATGAATCATGAATTGAATCATGAATCATGAATCATGAATTGAATCATATATCGAATCATAAATCAAGAATCATGAATTGAATCATGAATCATGAATTGAATCATAAATCATGAATCATGAAATGAATCATGAATCATGAAAGGAATCATGAATCATGAATTGAATCATGAATCATGAATTATTAATCATGAATTGAATCATGAATCATGAATTATGAATCATGAATTGCATCATAAATCATGAATCCTGAATCGAATCATGAATCATGAATCATGAATCATGAAATGAATCATGAATCATGAATCGAATCATGAATCATGAATTATGAATCATGAATTGAATCATGAATCATGAATCGAATCATGAATCATGAATTGAAGCATGAATCATGAATCATGAATCGAATCATGAAACATAAATCATGAATTGAATCATGAATCATGAATTGAATCATGAATCGAATCATGAATTGAATTTTGAAGAATCATGAATTGAATCATGAATCATGAATTGAATCATGAATTGAATCATGAATCATAAATCATGAATTGAATTATGAATCATAAATCATGAATCATGAATCATGAATTGAATCATGAATCATGAATAATGAATCGAATCATGAATCATGAATTGAGACATGAATCATGAATCATGAATTGAATCATGAATCATAAATCATTAATCAAATAATGAATTGAATCATGAATTGAATCATGAATCATGAATTGAATCATGAATCATGAATCATGAATTGAATCATGAATCATAAATCATGAATTGAATCATGAATCATGAATCGAATCATGAATTATGAATTGAATCATGCATCATGAATCGAATCATGAATCATGAATTGAATCATGAATCGAATCATGAATCATGAATTAAATCATGAATCATGAATCGAATCATGAATCATGAATTAAATCATGAATTCAATCATGAATCATGAATTGAATCATGAATCATGAATCATAAATTGAATCATGAATTGAATCATGAATCGAATTATAAATTGAGTCATGAATCATGAATTGAATCATGAATCATGAATTAAGAATCATAAATTGAATCATGAATTGAATCATGAATTAAATCATGCATCATAAATTGAATCATGAATTGAATCATAAATCATGAAGTGAATCATGAATCATGAATTATAAATCATGAATTGAATCATGAATCATGAATCGAATCATGAATCATGAATCATGAATTGAATCATGAATCATGAATCATGAATTGAATCATGAATCGAATCATGAATCAAGAATCATGAATTGAATCATGAATCATGAGTCATGAATTGAATCATAAATCATGAATCATGAAATGAATTATGAATCATGAAAGGAATCATGAATCATGAATTGAATCATGAATCATGAATTATGAATCATGAATTGAATCATGAATCATGAATTATGAATCATGAATTGCATCATAAATCATGAATCCTGAATCGAATCATGAATCATGAATCATGAAATGAATCATGAATCATGAATCGAATCATGAATCATGAATCGAATCATGAATCATGAATTATGAATTGAATCATGAATCATGAATTGAATCATGAATCGAATCATGAATTGAATCATGAATCGAATCATGAATTGAATCTTGAAGAATCATGAATTGAATCATGAATCATGAATTGAATCATGAATTATGACTCATGAATCATGAATCATGAATTGAATCATGTATTGAATCATGAATCATAAATCATGAATTGAATTATGAATCATAAATCATGAATCATGAATCATGAATTGAATCATGAATCATGAATAATGAATCGAATCATGAATCATGAATTGAGACATGAATCATGAATCATGAATTGAATCATGAATCATAAATCATTAATCAAATCATGAATTGAATCATGAATTGAATCATGAATCATGAATTGAATCATGAATCATGAATCATGAATTGAATCATGAATCATAAATAATGAATTGAATCATGAATCATGAATCGAATCATTAATTATGAATTGAATCATGCATCATGAATCGAATCATGAATCATGAATTGAATCATGAATCATGAATTGAATCATGAATTAAATCATGAATCATGAATCGAATCATGAATCATGAATTAAATCATGAATTCAATCATGAATCATGAATTGAATCATGAATCTTGAATCATAAATTGAATCATGAATTGAATCATGAATCGAATTATAAATTGAGTCATGAATCATGAATTGAATCATGAATCATGAATTAAGAATCATAAATTGAATCATGAATTGAATCATGAATTAAATCATGCATCATAAATTGAATCATGAATTGAATCATAAATCATGAAGTGAATCATGAATCATGAATTATAAATCATGAATTGAATCATGAATCATGAATCGAATCATGAATCATGAATCATGAATTGAATCATGAATCATGAATCATAAATCAAATCATGAATTGAATCATGAATTGAATAATGAATTGAATCATGAATCATGAATTGAATCATGAATCATGACTAATGAATCGAATCATGAATCATGAATCGAATCATGAATAATGAATTATGAATCATGAATAATGAATCATGAATCATAAATTAAATCATGATTCATGAATCATGAATCGAATCATGAATCATAAATTGAGACATGAATCAAGAATCATGAATTGAATAATGAATCATGAATCATGAATTGAATCATGAATTGAATCATGAATCATGAATTGAATCATGAATTATGAATTGAATCATGAATTGAATCATGAATCATGAATTGAATCATGAATCGAATCATGAATTGAGTCATGAATCATGAATTGAATCATTAGTCATGAATTGAATCATAAATCCTGAATTATGAATCATGAATTGAATCATGAATTAAATCATGAATCATGAATCATGAATTGAATCATGAATCATGAATTGAATCATGAATCATGAATTGAATCATGAATCGAATCATGAATTGAGTCATGAATCATGAATTGAATCATTAATCATGAATTGAATCATAAATCCTGAATTATGAATCATGAATTGAATCATGAATTAAATCATGAATCATGAATCATGAATTCAATCATGAATCATGAAACATGAATCATGAATCATAAATTGAATCATGAATCATGAATCATGAATTGAATCATGAAACATGAATCATGAATTATGAATTGAATCATGAATCATGAATAGAATCATGAATCATGAATTGAATCATGAATCATGAATCGAATCATGAATCATGAATCATGAATTGAATCATGAATCATGAATCATGAATTGAATCATGAATCGAATCATGAATCAAGAATCATGAATTGAATCATGAATCATGAATCATGAATTGAATCATAAATCATGAATCATGAAATGAATCATGAATCATGAAAGGAATCATGAATCATGAATTGAATCATGAATCATGAATTATGAATCATGAATTGAATCATGAATCATGAATTATGAATCATGAATTGCATCATAAATCATGAATCCTGAATCGAATCATGAATCATGAATCATGAATCATGAAATGAATCATGAATCATGAATCGAATCATGAATCATGAATTATGAATCATGAATTGAATCATGAATCATGAATCGAATCATGAATCATGAATTGAAGCATGAATCATGAATCATGAATCGAATCATGAAACATAAATCATGAATTGAATCATGAATCATGAATTGAATCATGAATCGAATCATTAATTGAATCTTGAAGAATCATGAATTGAATCATGAATCATGAATTGAATCATGAATTATGACTCATGAATCATGAATCATGAATTAAATCATGTATTGAATCATGAATCATAAATCATGAATTGAATTTTGAATCATAAATCATGAATCATGAATCATGAATTGAATCATGAATCATGAATAATGAATCGAATCATGAATCATGAATTGAGACATGAATCATGAATCATGAATTGAATCATGAATCATAAATCATTAATCAAATCATGAATTGAATCATGAATTGAATAATGAATTGAATCATGAATCATGAATTGAATCATGAATCATGACTAATGAATCGAATCATGAATCATGAATCGAATCATGAATAATGAATTATGAATCATGAATAATGAATCATGAATCATAAATTAAATCATGATTCATGAATCATGAATCGAATCATGAATCATAAATTGAGACATGAATCAAGAATCATGAATTGAATAATGAATCATGAATCATGAATTGAATCATGAATTGAATCATGAATCATGAATTGAATCATGAATTATGAATTGAATCATGAATTGAATCATGAATCATGAATTGAATCATGAATCGAATCATGAATTGAGTCATGAATCATGAATTGAATCATTAGTCATGAATTGAATCATAAATCCTGAATTATGAATCATGAATTGAATCATGAATTAAATCATGAATCATGAATCATGAATTGAATCATGAATCATGAATTGAATCATGAATCATGAATTGAATCATGAATCGAATCATGAATTGAGTCATGAATCATGAATTGAATCATTAATCATGAATTGAATCATAAATCCTGAATTATGAATCATGAATTGAATCATGAATTAAATCATGAATCATGAATCATGAATTCAATCATGAATCATGAAACATGAATCATGAATCATAAATTGAATCATGAATCATGAATCATGAATTGAATCATGAAACATGAATCATGAATTATGAATTGAATCATGAATCATGAATAGAATCATGAATCATGAATTGAATCATGAATCATGAATCGAATCATGAATCATGAATCATGAATTGAATCATGAATCATGAATCATGAATTGAATCATGAATCGAATCATGAATCAAGAATCATGAATTGAATCATGAATCATGAATCATGAATTGAATCATAAATCATGAATCATGAAATGAATCATGAATCATGAAAAGAATCATGAATCATGAATTGAATCATGAATCATGAATTATGAATCATGAATTGAATCATGAATCATGAATTATGAATCATGAATTGCATCATAAATCATGAATCCTGAATCGAATCATGAATCATGAATCATGAAATGAATCATGAATCATGAATCGAATCATGAATCATGAATTATGAATCATGAATTGAATCATGAATCATGAATCGAATCATGAATCATGAATTGAAGCATGAATCATGAATCATGAATCGAATCATGAAACATAAATCATGAATTGAATCATGAATCATGAATTGAATCATGAATCAAATCATTAATTGAATCTTGAAGAATCATGAATTGAATCATGAATCATGAATTGAATCATGAATTATGACTCATGAATCATGAATCATGAATTAAATCATGTATTGAATCATGAATCATAAATCATGAATTGAATTATGAATCATAAATCATGAATCATGAATCATGAATTGAATCATGAATCATGAATAATGAATCGAATCATGAATCATGAATTGAGACATGAATCATGAATCATGAATTGAATCATGAATCATAAATCATTAATCAAATCATGAATTGAATCATGAATTGAATCATGAATCATGAATTGAATCATGAATCATGAATCATGAATTGAATCATGAATCATAAATCATGAATTGAATCATGAATCATGAATCGAATCATGAATTATGAATTGAATCATGCATCATGAATCGAATCATGAATCATGAATTGAATCATGAATCATGAATTGAATCATGAATTAAATCATGAATCATGAATCGAATCATGAATCATGAATTAAATCATGAATTCAATCATGAATCATGAATTGAATCATGAATCATGAATCATAAATTGAATCATGAATTGAATCATGAATCGAATTATAAATTGAGTCATGAATCATGAATTGAATCATGAATCATGAATTAAGAATCATAAATTGAATCATGAATTGAATCATAAATCATGAAGTGAATCATGAATCATGAATTATAAATCATGAATTGAATCATGAATCATGAATCGAATCATGAATCATGAATCATGAATTGAATCATGAATCATGAATCATAAATCAAATCATGAATTGAATCATGAATTGAATAATGAATTGAATCATGAATCATGAATTGAATCATGAATCATGAATAATGAATCGAATCATGAATCATGAATCGAATCATGAATAATGAATTATGAATCATGAATAATGAATCATGAATCATGAATTAAATCATGATTCATGAATCATGAATCGAATCATGAATCATAAATTGAGACATGAATCAAGAATCATGAATTGAATCATGAATCATGAATCATGAATTGAATCATGAATTGAATCATGAATCATGAATTGAATCATGAATTATGAATTGAATCATGAATTGAATCATGAATCATGAATTGAATCATGAATCGAATCATGAATTGAGTCATGAATCATGAATTGAATCATTAATCATGAATTGAATCATAAATCCTGAATTATGAATCATGAATTGAATCATGAATTAAATCATGAATCATGAATCATGAATTGAATCATGAATCATGAATTGAATCATGAATCATGAATTGAATCATGAATCGAATCATGAATTGAATCATGAATCATGAATTGAATCATTAATCATGAATTGAATCATAAATCCTGAATTATGAATCATGAATTGAATCATGAATTAAATCATGAATCATGAATCATGAATTCAATCATGAATCATGAAACATGAATCATGAATCATAAATTGAATCATGAATCATGAATCATGAATTGAATCATGAAACATAATTCATGAATTATGAATTGAATCATGAATCATGAATAGAATCATGAATCATGAATTGAATAATGAATCATGAATTGAATCATAAATAATGAATCACGAATCGAATCATAAATCATGAATCATGAATCATGAATCGAATCATGAATCATAAATTATGAATCATAAATTTTGAATCATGAATCATAAATTTTAAATCATGAATCGAATCATGAATCATAAATTATGAATCATGAATTGAATCATGAATCATAAATTTTTAATCATAAATTGAATCATGAATCAAGAATCATGAATCAAATCATGAATCATGAATTGAATCATAATTCATGAATAATGAAATGAATCATGAATCATGAATCATGAATCATGAATCATGAATCATGAAATGAATCATTAATCATGAATCGAATCATGAATCGTGAATCATGTATCGAATCATGAATCATGAATTATGAATCATGAATTGAATCATGAATCATGAATCATGAATCAAATCATGAATTGAATCATAAATCATGAATCATGAATTGAATCATAAATCATGAATCATGAATTGAATCATGAATCATAAATCATGAATTGAATCATGAATCATGAATCATGAATTGAATCATAAATCATGAATCATGAATTGAATCATGAATCATGAATCATGAATTGAATCATGAATCATGAATCATGAATTGAATCATGAATCATGAATTATGAATCATGAATTGAATCATTAATCATGAATTGAATCATGAATCATGAATTATGAATCATGAATTGAATCATGAATCATGAATCAAATCATAAATCATGAATCATGAACTGAATCATGAATCATGAATCATGAATTGAATCATGAATCGAATCACGAATTGAATCATGTATCATGAATTGAATCATGAATCATGAATTGAATCATGAATCATGAATCATGAATCATGAATTGAATCATGAATCATAAATCATGAATTGAATCATGAATCATGAATCGAATCATAAATCATGAATTGAATCATGAATCATGAATCGAATCATGAATCATGAATTGAATCATGAATTGAATCTTGAAGAATCATGAATTGAATCATGAATAATGAATTGAATCATGATTTATGAATCATGAATCATGAATTGAATTATGAATCATGAATCATGAATCAAGAATCATAAATTGAATCATGAATCATGAATCATGAATTGAATCATGAATTGAATCATGAATCATAAATTGAATCATGAATTATGAATTGAATCATGAATTGAATCTTGAATCATGAATTGAATCATGAATCGAATCATGAATTGAGTCATGAATCATGAATTGAAACAATAATCATGAATTGAATCATAAATCCTGAATCATGAATCATGAATTGAATCATAATTCATGAATCATGAATTGAATCATGAATCATAAATCATGAATTGAATCATGAATCGAATCATAAATCATGAATTGAATCATGAATCATGAATCGAATCATGAGTCATGAATTGAATCATGAATCATGAATTGAAGCATGAATCATGAATCATGAATCGGATCATGAATCATGAATCATGAATTGAATCATGAATCATGAATCGAATCATGAATCATGAATCGAATCATGAATTATGAATTGAATCATGCATCATGAATCGAATCATGAATCATGAATTGAATCATGAATCATGAATTGAATCATGAATTAAATCATGAATCATGAATCGAATCATGAATCATGAATTAAATCATGAATTCAATCATGAATCATGAATTGAATCATGAATCATGAATCATAAATTGAATCATGAATTGAATCATGAATCAAATTATAAATTGAGTCATGAATCATGAATTGAATCATGAATCATGAATTAAGAATCATAAATTGAATCATGAATTGAATCATGAATTAAATCATGCATCATAAATTGAATCATGAATTGAATCATAAATCATGAAGTGAATCATGAATCATGAATTATAAATCATGAATTGAATCATGAATCATGAATCGAATCATGAATCATGAATCATGAATTGAATCATGAATCATGAATCATAAATCAAATCATGAATTGAATCATGAATTGAATAATGAATTGAATCATGAATCATGAATTGAATCATGAATCATGAATAATGAATCGAATCATGAATCATGAATCGAATCATGAATAATGAATTATGAATCATGAATAATGAATCATGAATCATGAATTAAATCATGATTCATGAATCATGAATCGAATCATGAATCATAAATTGAGACATGAATCAAGAATCATGAATTGAATCATGAATCATGAATCATGAATTGAATCATGAATTGAACCATGAATCATGAATTGAATCATGAATTATGAATTGAATCATGAATTGAATCATGAATCATGAATTGAATCATGAATCGAATCATGAATTGAGTCATGAATCATGAATTGAATCATTAATCATGAATTGAATCATAAATCCTGAATTATGAATCATGAATTGAATCATGAATTAAATCATGAATCATGAATCATGAATTCAATCATGAATCATGAATTCAATCATGAATCATGAATTGAATCATGAATCGAATCATGAATTGAATCATGAATCATGAATTGAATCATTAATCATGAATTGAATCATAAATCCTGAATTATGAATCATGAATTGAATCATGAATTAAATCATGAATCATGAATCATGAATTCAATCATGAATCATGAAACATGAATCATGAATCATGAAACATAATTCATGAATTATGAATTGAATCATGAATCATGAATAGAATCATGAATCATGAATTGAATAATGAATCATGAATTGAATCATAAATAATGAATCACGAATCGAATCATAAATCATGAATCATGAATCATGAATCGAATCATGAATCATAAATTATGAATCATAAATTTTGAATCATGAATCATAAATTTTAAATCATGAATCGAATCATGAATCATAAATTATGAATCATGAATTGAATCATGAATCATAAATTTTGAATCATAAATTGAATCATGAATCAAGAATCATGAATCAAATCATGAATCATGAATTGAATCATAATTCATGAATAATGAAATGAATCATGAATCATGAATCATGAATCATGAAATGAATCATGAATCATGAATCGAATCATGAATCATGAATCATGTATCGAATCATGAATCATGAATCATGAATCATGAATTGAATCATAAATCATGAATCATGAATTAAATCATGAATCATGAATCATGAATTGAATCATGAATCATGAATCATGAATTGAATCATGAATCATGAATTGAATCATGAATCATGAATTATGAATCATGAATTGAATCATGAATCATGAATCAAATCATAAATCATGAATCATGAACTGAATCATGAATCATGAATCATGAATTGAATCATGAATCGAATCATGAATTGAATCATGTATCATGAATTGAATCATGAATCATGAATTGAATCATGAATCATGAATCATGAATCATGAATTGAATCATGAATCATAAATCATGAATTGAATCATGAATCATGAATCGAATCATAAATGATGAATTGAATCATGAATCATGAATCGAATCATGAATCATGAATTGAATCATTAATCATGAATCGAATCATGAATCATGAATCATGAATTGAATCATGAATCGAATCATGAATTGAATCTTGAAGAATCATGAATTGAATCATGAATAATGAATTGAATCATGATTTATGAATCATGAATCATGAATTGAATAATGAATCATGAATCATGAATCAAGAATCATAAATTGAATCATGAATCATGAATCATGAATTGAATCATGAATTGAATCATGAATCATAAATTGAATCATGAATTATGAATTGAATCATGAATTGAATCTTGAATCATGAATTGAATCATGAATCGAATCATGAATTGAGTCATGAATCATGAATTGAAACAATAATCATGAATTGAATCATAAATCCTGAATCATGAATCATGAATTGAATCATAATTCATGAATCATGAATTGAATCATGAATCATAAATCATGAATTGAATCATGAATCGAATCATAAATCATGAATTGAATCATGAATCATGAATCGAATCATGAGTCATGAATTGAATCATGAATCATGAATTGAAGCATGAATCATGAATCATGAATCGGATCATGAATCATGAATCATGAATTGAATCATGAATCGAATCATGAATCATGAATCATGAATTGAATCATGAATCGAATCATTAATTGAATCTTGAAGAATCATGAATTGAATCATGAATAATGAATTGAATCATGATTTATGAATCATGAATCATGAATTGAATTATGAATCATGAATCATGAATCATGAATCATAAATTGAATCATGAATCATGAATCATGAATTGAATCATGAATCATGAATCATGAATTGAATCATGAATCGAATCATGAATTGAATCTTGAAGAATCATGAATTGAATCATGAATAATGAATTGAATCATGATTTATGAATCATGAATCATGAATTGAATTATGAATCATGAATCATGAATCATGAATCATAAATTGAATCATGAATCATGAATCATGAATTGAATCATGAATCATGAATCATGAATTGAATCATGATTCATGAATTGAGACATGAATCATGAATCATGAATTGAATCATGAATCATGAATCATGAATTGAATCATGAATCATGAATCGAATCATGAATTATGAATTGAATCATGAATCATGAATCGAATCATGAATCATGAATTGAATCATGAATCATGAATTGAATCATGAATTAAATCATGAATCATGAATCGAATCATGAATCATGAATTAAATCATGAATTAAATCATGAATTGAATCATGAATCATGAATTGAATCATGAATCATGAATCATAAATTGAATTATGAATTGAATCATGAATCAAATTATGAATTGAGTCATGAATCATGAATTGAATCATGAATCATGAATCATGAATTGAATCATGAATCATGAATTAAGAATCATGAATTGAATCATGAATCATGAATTGAATCATGAATCATGAATCGAATCATGAGTCATGAATTGAATCATGAATCATGAATTAAAGCATGAATCATGAATCATGAATCGGATCATGAATTATGAATCATGAATTGAATCATGAATCATGAATTGAATCATGAATCGAATCATGAATCGAATCTTGAAGAATCATGAATTGAATCATGAATAATGAATTGAATCATGATTTATGAATCATGAATCATGAATTGAATTATGAATCATGAATCATGAATCATGAATCATAAATTGAATCATGAATCATGAATCATGAATTGAATCATGAATCATGAATTGAATCATGAATCATGAATCATGAATTGAATCATGATTAATGAATTGAGACATGAATCATGAATCATGAATTGAATCATGAATCATGAATCATGAATTGAATCATGAATCATGAATCGAATCATGAATTATGAATTGAATCATGAATCATGAATCGAATCATGAATCATGAATTGAATCATGAATCATGAATTGAATCATGAATTAAATCATGAATCATGAATCGAATCATGAATCATGAATTAAATCATGAATTAAATCATGAATTGAATCATGAATCATGAATTGAATCATGAATCATGAATCATAAATTGAATTATGAATTGTATCATGAATCAAATTATGAATTGAGTCATGAATCATGAATTGAATCATGAATCATGAATCATGAATTGAATCATGAATCATGAATTAAGAATCATGAATTGAATCATGAATCATGAATTAATTCATGAATCATAAATTGAATCATGAATCATGAATTGAATCATGAATCATGAATCATGAATTGAATCATATATCGAATCATAAATCAAGAATCATGAATTGAATCATGAATCATGAATTGAATCATAAATCATGAATCATGAAATGAATCATGAATCATGAAAGGAATCATGAATCATGAATTGAATCATGAATCATGAATTATGAATCATGAATTGAATCATGAATCATGAATTATGAATCATGAATTGCATCATAAATCATGAATCCTGAATCGAATCATGAATCATGAATCATGAATCATGAA
Source organism: Mixophyes fleayi (assembly GCF_038048845.1). Taxonomy (NCBI): domain Eukaryota; kingdom Metazoa; phylum Chordata; class Amphibia; order Anura; family Limnodynastidae; genus Mixophyes; species Mixophyes fleayi. Next base: position 92,169 of record NW_027446302.1, on the reverse strand, counting down.
ATGAATCATGAATCATTCATCGAATCATGAATCATGAATTATGAATCATGAATTGAATCATGAATCATGAATCGAATCATGAATCATGAATCGAATCATGAATCATGAATTGAAGCATGAATCATGAATCATGAATCGAATCATGAAACATAAATCATGAATTGAATCATGAATCATGAATTGAATCATGAATCGAATCATGAATTGAATCTTGAAGAATCATGAATTGAATCATGAATCATGAATTGAATCATGAATCATGAATTGAATCATGAATTATGACTCATGAATCATGAATCATGAATTGAATCATGAATTGAATCATGAATCATAAATCATGAATTGAATTATGAATCATAAATCATGAATCATGAATTGAATAATGAATCATGAATAATGAATCGAATCATGAATCATGAATTGAGACATGAATCATGAATCATGAATTGAATCATGAATTGAGACATGAATCATGAATCATGAATTGAATCATGAATCATAAATCATTAATCAAATCATGAATTGAATCATGAATCATGAATCATGAATTGAATCATGAATCATAAATCATGAATTGAATCATGAATCATGAATTGAATCATGAATTAAATCATGAATCATGAATCGAATCATGAATCATGAATCGAATCATGAATCATGAATTAAATCATGAATTCAATCATGAATCATGAATTGAATCATGAATCATGAATCATAAATTGAATCATGAATTGAATCATGAATCGAATTATAAATTGAGTCATGAATCATGAATTGAATCATGAATCATGAATTAAGAATCATAAATTGAATCATGAATTGAATCATGAATTAAATCATGCATCATAAATTGAATCATGAATTGAATCATAAATCATGAAGTGAATCATGAATCATGAATTATAAATCATGAATTGAATCATGAATCATGAATCGAATCATGAATCATGAATCGAATCATGAATCATGAATTGAATCATGAATCGAATCATGAATCAAGAATCATGAATTGAATCATGAATCATGAATCATGAATTGAATCATAAATCATGAATCATGAAATGAATCATGAATCATGAAATGAATCATGAATCATGAATTGAATCATGAATCCTGAATTATGAATCATGAATTAAATCATGAATCATGAATAGAATCATGAATCATGAAATGAATGATGAATCATGAATCGAATCATGAATCATGAATCATGAATTGAATCATAAATCATGAATCATGAATCTAATCATGAATCATGAATCATGAATCGAATCATGAATCATAAATTATGAATCGAATCATGAATAATGAATCAGGAATTGAATCATTAATCATGAATTAAATCATGAATCTTGAATTATGAATCATAAATTGAATCATAAATCATGAATCATGAATTGAATCATGAATCAAAAATCGAATCATAAATCATGAATCATGAATTGAATCATGAATCATGAATCATGAATTAAATCATGAATCATGAATTGAATCATGAATCATGAATAATGAAATGAATCATGATTCATTAAATGAATCATGATTCATGAAATGAATCGAAATGAATTAAATTATGAATCATGAATCATGAATTGAATCATGAATCATGAATCATGAATTTAATTATGAATCATGAATCATGAATCATGAATCATGAATTGAATCATGAATTAAATTATGAATCATGAATCATGAATTGAATCATGAATTATGAATCAAGAATCATGAATCAAATCATGAATCATGAATTGAATAATGAATCATGAATAATGAAATGAATCATAAATCATGAAATGAATCATGAATAATGAAATGAATCATGAATAATGAAATGAATCATGAATCATTAATCATGAATCGAATCATGAATCATGAATCGAATCATGAATCATGAATAATAAATCATGAAATGAATCATGAATCGAATCATGAATCATGAATTATGTATTGAATCATGAATCATGAATCATGAATTGAATCATTAATCATGAATCGAATCATGAATCATGAATCATGTATCGAATCATAAATCATGAATTGAATCATGAATCATGATTGAATCATGAATCATGAATCGAAACATGAATCATGAATTGAATCATGAATCATGAATTGAATCATTAATCATGAATCATGAATTGAATCATGAATTGAATCATGAATTGAATCATGAATCGAATCATGAATTGAGTCATGAATCATGAATTGAATCATGAATTATGAATCATGAATTGAATCATGAATCATGAATTGAATCATGAATCATAAATCATGAATTGAATCATGAATCATGAATCGAATCATGAATCATGAATTGAATCATGAATCATGAATCATGAATTAAATCATGAATCATGAATCATGAATTAAATCATGAATCATGAATTGAATCATGAATCATGAATCAAGAATCATGAATCAAGAATAATGAATCAAATCATGAATCATGAATTGAATCATAAATCATGAATAATGAAATGAATCATGATTCATGAAATGAATCGAAATGAATTAAATTATGAATCATGAATCATGAATTGAATCATGAATCATGAATCATGAATTTAATTATGAATCATGAATCATGAATCATGAATCATGAATTGAATCATGAATTAAATTATGAATCATGAATTGAATCATGAATTATGAATCAAGAATCATGAATCAAATCATGAATCATGAATTGAATAATGAATCATGAATAATGAAATGAATCATAAATCATGAAATGAATCATGAATAATGAAATGAATCATGAATAATGAAATGAATCATGCATCATTAATCATGAATCGAATCATGAATCATGAATCGAATCATGAATCATGAATCATGAATCGAATCATGAATCATGAATAATAAATCATGAAATGAATCATGAATCGAATCATGAATCATGAATTATGTATTGAATCATGAATCATGAATTGAATCATGAATCATGAATTGAATCATTAATCATGAATCATGAATTGAATCATGAATTGAATCATGAATTGAATCATGAATCGAATCATGAATTGAGTGATGAATCATGAATTGAATCATGAATCATGAATTGAATCATGAATCATGAATCATGAATTGAATCATGAATTGAATCATGAATCATGAATTGAATCATGAATCATAAATCATGAATTGAATCATGAATCATGAATCGAATCATGAATCATGAATTGAATCATGAATCATGAATCATAAATCATGAATTGAATCATGAATCATGAATCGAATCATGAATCATGAATTGAATCATAAATCAGGAATCATAAATTAAATCATGAATCATGAATTGAATCATTAATCATGAATTATGAATCATGAATTGAATCATGAATTGAATCATGAATCATGAATCATGAATCATGAATTCAATCATAAATCATGAATCAAGAATCATGAATCATAAATTGAATCATGAATCATGAGTCATGAATTGAATCATGAATTGAATCATGAATCATAAATCATGAATCATGAATTAAATCATGAATCATGAATCGAATCATGAATCATGAATAATGAATCGAATCATGAATCATGAATTGAATCATAAATCATGAATCATGAATCTAATCATGAATCATGAATCATGAATCGAATCATGAATCATAAATTATGAATCAAATCATGAATTATGAATCAGGAATTGAATCATTATTCATGAATTGAATCATGAATCTTGAACTATGAATCATAAATTGAATCATGAATAATGAATTGAATCATAAATCATGAATCATGAATTGAATCATGAATCAAAAATCAAATCATAAATCATGAATCATGAATTGAATCATGAATCATGAATTAAATCATGAATCATGAATCATGAATCATGAATTGAATCATGAATCATGAATCATGAATTGAATCATGAATCAGGAATCATGAATCATGAATTGGATCAAGAATCAAGAATCATGAATTGAATCATGAATCATGAATTGAATCATGAATTGAATCATGAATCATGAATCGAATCATGAATCATGAATCATGAATTGAATTATGAATTAAATCATGAATCATGAATCATGAATTGAATCATGAATCATGAATCATGAATCAAATCATGAATTGAATCATAAATTGAATCATGAATTTAATCATGAATCTTGAATTGAATCATGAATCATGAATTGAATCATAAATCATGAATTGAATCATGAATCATGAATCGAGTCGTAAATCATGAATTAAATCATGAATCATGAATCGAATCATGAATCATGAATTAAATCATGAATCATGAATCGAATCGTAAATCATGAATTAAATCATGAATTATAAATCGAATCATGAATCATGAATTGAATCATGAATCATGAATTGAATCATGAATCATGAATTGAATCATGAATCATGAATAATGAATTGAATCATGAATCATGAATCGAATCCTGAATCATGAATTGAATCATGAATTAAATCATCAATTGAATCATGAATTAAATCATCAATTGAATCATGAATCATGAATTGAATCATGAATCATAAATCAAATCATGAATCATGAATTGAATCATGAATCATAAATCAAATCATGAATCATGAATTGAATCATGAATCATAAATCATGAATTGAATCATGAATCGAATCATGAATCATGAATTGAATCATGAATCATGAATCATAAATCATGAATTGAATCATGAATCATGAATCGAATCATGAATCATGAATTGAATCATGAATCATGAATCGAATCATGAATCAAGAATCATGAATTGAATCATAAATCATGAATCATGAATCGAATCATGAATCATGAATCATGTATCATGAAATGAATCATGAATTGAATCATGAATCATGAATTATGAATCATGAATTGAATCAAGAATCATGATTTATGAATCATGAAATGAATTATGAATCATGAATCGAACAATGAATCATGAATTATGAGTCATGAATTTTGAATTATGAATTGAATCATGAATCATGAATTGAAGCATGAATCATGAATCATTAATCGAATCATGAATCATTAATCCTGAACTGAATCATGAATCATGAACTGAATCATGAATCATGAATTGAATCATGAATCATGAATCATGAAATGAATTATGAATCATGAATCAAATCATGAATCATGAATTATGAATCATGAATTATGAATCATGAATTATGAATCATGAATTGAATCATGAATCATGAATTGAAGCATGAATCATGAATCATGAATCGAATCATGAATCATGAATCATAAATTGAATCATGAATAATGAATTGAATCATAAATCATGAATCATGAATTGAATCATGAATCAAAAATCGAATCATAAATCATGAATCATGAATTGAATCATGAATAATAAATCATGAATTAAATCATGAATCATGAATCATGAATCATGAATTGAATCATGAATCAAGAATCATGAATTGAATCATGAATCATGAATCATGAATTGAATCATGAATTGAATCATGAATCATGAATCGAATCATGAATCATGAATCATGAATCATGAATTGAATCATGAATCAAAAATCGAATCATAAATCATGAATCATGAATTGAATCATGAATAATGAATCATGAATTAAATCATGAATCATGAATCATGAATCATGAATTGAATCATGAATCAAGAATCATGAATCAAATCATGAATTGAAGCATAAATTGAATCATGAATTGAATCATGAATCATGAATTAAATCATGAATCATGAATTGAATCATGAATCATGAATCTTAAATTGAATCATGAATCATAAATCATGAATTGAATCATGAATCATGAATCGAATCATAAATCATGAATTGAATCATGAATCATGAATCGAATCGTAAATCATGAATTAAATCATGAATCATGAATCGAATCATGAATCATGAATTGAATCATGAATCATGAATTGAATCATGAATCATGAATAATGAATTGAATCATGAATTGAATCATGAATCATGAATCGAATCCTGAATCATGAATTGAATCATGAATTAAATCATGAATTGAATCATGAATTAAATCATCAATTGAATCATGAATCATCAATTGAATCATGAATCATAAATCAAATCATGAATCATGAATTGAAACATGAATCATAAATCATGAATTGAATCATGAATCGAATCATGAATCATGAATTGAATCATGAATCATGAATCATAAATCATGAATTGAATCATGAATCATGAATCGAATCATGAATCATGAATTTAATCATGAATCATGAATCGAATCATGAATCAAGAATCATGAATTGAATCATAAATCATGAATTATGAATCAAATCATGAATCATTAATCATGAATCAAATCATGAATCATGAATGTTGTATCATGAAATGAATCATGAATCATGAATTGAATCATGAATCATGAATTATGAATCATGAATTGAATTATGAATCATGAATTGCATCATAAATCATGAATCATGAATCGAATCAAGAATCATGAATCATGAATCATGAAATGAATTATGAATCATGAATCGAATCTTGAATCATGAATTATGAGTCATGAATTTTGAATCGTGAATTGAATCATGAATCATGAATTGAAGCATGAATCATGAATCATGAATCGAATCATGAATCATGAATCATGAACTGAATCATGAATCATGAATTGAATCATGAATCATGAATCATGAATCATGAAATGAATTATGAATCATGAATCAAATCATGAATCATGAATTATGAATCATGAATTATGAATCATGAATTGAATCATGAATCATGAATTGAAGCATGAATCATGAATCATGAATCGAATCATGAATCATGAATCATGAATTGAATCATGAATCATGAATTGAATCATGAATCATGAATCTTGAATTGAATAATGAATCGAATCATGAATTGAATCTTGAAGAATCATGAATTGAATCATGAATCATGAATTGAATCATGAATTGAATCATGAATCATGAATTGAATCATAAATCATAAATCATGAATCATGAATCATGAATTGAATCATGAATCATGAATCATGAATCATGAATTATGAATCATAAATTGAATCATGAATCATGAATTGAATCATGAATTGAATCATGAATCATGAATTGAATCATAAATCATAAATCATGAATCATGAATCATGAATTGAATCATGAATCATGAATCGAATCATGAATCATGAATTGAGACATGAATAATGAATCGAATCATGAATCATGAATTGAATCCTAATTCATGAATTGAATCATGAATCAAATCATGAATTGAGTCATGAATCATGTATTGAATCATGAATCATGAATTATGAATCATGTATTAAATCATGAATTCAATCATGAATCATGAATCATGAATTTAATCATGAATCATGAATCATGAATTGAATCATGAATTGAATCATGAATCATGAATTTAATCATGAATCATGAATCGAATCATAAATTGAGTCATAATTCATAAATTGAATCATGAATAATAAATCTTGAATCATGAATCATGAATCATGAATCATAAATTATGAATCATGAATCAAATCATGAATCATGAATCATGAATTATGAATCGAATCATGAATCATAAATTATGAATCGTGAATTGAAACATGAATCATAAATTTTGAATCATGAATCGAATCATGAATCATAAATTATGAATCATGAATTGAATCATGAATCATAAATTTTGAATCATGAATTGAATCATAAATCATGAATTATGAATCATAAATTGAATCATAAATCATAAATCATGAATCATGAATCATGAATCAAATCATGAATTGAATCATAAATTGAATCATGAATTGAATCATGAATCATGAATTGAATCTTGAATTGAATCATGAATCATGAATTGAATCATGAATCATGAATCATGAATCAAATCATGAATCATGAATTGAATCATGAATCATGAATCATGAATTGAATCATGAATCATGAATAATGAATTGAATCATGAATCATGAATCATGAATCGAATCATGAATCATGAATTATGAATCAAATCATGAATCATGAATAATGAATTTAATCATGAATCATGAATCATGAATTGAATCATGAATCATGAATGGAATCATGAATCATGAATCATGAATCATGAATCGAATCAAGCATCATGAATAATGAATTGAATCATGAATCATGAATCATGAATTGAATCATGAATCATGAATCAAATCATGAATCATGAATCATGAAATGAATCATGAATCATGAATCGAATCATGAATCATGAATAATGAATTGAATCATGAATCATGAATCATGATTTGAATCATGAATCATGAATCATGAATCATGAATCATGAATCATGAATTGAATCATGAATCATGAATCATGAATTAAGAATCATAAATTGAATCATGAATTGAATCATGAATCATGAATCATAAATTGAATCATGAATCGAATCATGAATCATGAATTGAATCATGAATCATGAATTGAATCATGAATTGAATCATGAATCATGAATTGAATCATAAATCATAAATCATGAATCATGAATTGAATCATGAATCATGAATCGAATCATGAATCATGAATTGAGACATGAATAATGAATCGAATCATGAATCATGAATTGAATCCTAATTCATGAATTGAATCATGAATCAAATCATGAATTGAGTCATGAATCATGTATTGAATCATGAATCATGAATTATGAATCATGTATTAAATCATGAATTCAATCATGAATCATGAATCATGAATTTAATCATGAATCATGAATCATGAATTGAATCATGAATTGAATCATGAATCATGAATTATGAATCGAATCATGAATCATAAATTATGAATCGTGAATTGAAACATGAATCATAAATTTTAAATCATGAATCGAATCATGAATCATAAATTATGAATCATGAATTGAATCATGAATCATAAATTTTGAATCATGAATTGAATCATAAATCATGAATTATGAATCATAAATTGAATCATAAATCATAAATCATGAATCATGAATCATGAATCAAATCATGAATTGAATCATAAATTGAATCATGAATTGAATCATGAATCATGAATTGAATCTTGAATTGAATCATGAATCATGAATCATGAATTGAATCATGAATCATGAATCATGAATCAAATCATGAATCATGAATTGAATCATGAATCATGAATCATGAATTGAATCATGAATCATGAATAATGAATTGAATCATGAATCATGAATCATGAATCGAATCATGAATCATGAATTATGAATCAAATCATGAATCATGAATAATGAATTTAATCATGAATCATGAATCATGAATTGAATCATGAATCATGAATGGAATCATGAATCATGAATCATGAATCATGAATCAAATCAAGCATCATGAATAATGAATTGAATCATGAATCATGAATCATGAATTGAATCATGAATCATGAATCAAATCATGAATCATGAATCATGAAATGAATCATGAATCATGAATCGAATCATGAATCATGAATAATGAATTGAATCATGAATCATGAATCATGATTTGAATCATGAATCATGAATCATGAATCATGAATCATGAATCATGAATCATGAATTGAATCATGAATCATGAATCATGAATTAAGAATCATAAATTGAATCATGAATTGAATCATGAATCATGAATCATAAATTGAATCATGAATCGAATCATGAATCATGAATTGAATCATGAATCATTAATCGAATCATGAATCAAGAATCATGAATTGAATCATGAATCATAAATCATGAATCATGAATTGAATCATAAATCATTAAACATGAATCGAATCATGAATCATGAATCATGTATCATGAAATGAATCATGAATCATGAATTGAATCATGAATCATGAATTATGAATTATGAAATGAATCATGAATCATGAATCGAATCAGGAATCATGAATCATGAATTAAATCATGAATCATAAATCGAATCATGAATCATGAATCATGAATTGAATCATGAATCGAATCATGAATTGAATCTTGAAGAATCATGAATCGAATCATGAATTGAATCTTGAAGAATCATGAAATTAATCATGAATCATTAATTGAATCATGAATTATGAATCATGAATTATGAATCATGAATCTTGAATCATGAATTGAATTATGAATCATGAATCATAAATTGAATCATGAATCATGAATAATAAATCATGAAATGAATCATGAATCATGAATCGAATCATGAATCATCAATAATGAATTGAATCATAAATCATGAATCATGAATTGAATCATTAATTATGAATCGAATCATGAATCATGAATCATGAATCATGTATCAAATCATAAATCATGAATTGAATCATGAATCATGAATTGAATCATAAATCATGAATCGAATCATGAATTGAATCATAAATCATGAATTGAATCATGAATCATGAATCATGAATCATGAATTGAATTATGAATTAAATCATGAATCATGAATCATGCATTGAATCATGAATCATGAATCATGAATCAAATCATGAATTGAATCATAAATTGAATCATGAATTGAATCATGAATCATGAATTGAATCATGAATCATGAATCATAAATTGAATCATGAATCATAAATCATGAATTGAATTATGAATCATGAATCGAATCATAAATCATGAATTGAATCATGAATCGAATCATGAATCATGAATTGAATCATGAATCATGAATTGAATCATGAATCATGAATCGAATCCTGAATCATGAATTGAATCATGAATTAAATCATGAATTGAATAATGAATATTCAATTGAATCATGAATCATGAATTGAATCATGAATCATGAATTGAATAATGAATCGAATCATGAATTGAATCTTGAAGAATCATGAATTGAATCATGAATTATGAATCATGAATAATGAATCATAAATTGAATCATGAATCATTAATCATGAATTGAATCATGAATCATGAATTGAATCATAAATCATGAATCATGAATCATGAATTGAATCATGAATCATGAATCATGAATCGAATAATGAATCATGAATTGAGACATGAATAATGAATCATGAATTGAATCATGAATCATGAATCATGAATTGAATCATAAATTGAATCATGAATCATGAATCGAATCTTGAATCATGAATTGTATCATAATTCATGAATTGAAGCATGAATCGAATCATGAATTGAGTCATGAATCATGTATTGCACAGTGGCCTAGTGGTTAGCACTTGTGCTTCACAGCACTGGGGTCATGAGTTCGATTCCCGACCATGGCCTTATCTGTGTGGAGTTTGTATGTTCTCCCTGTGTTTGCGTGGGTTTCCTCCGGGTGCTCCGGTTTCCTCCCACACTCCAAAAACATACTGGTAGGTTAATTGGCTGCTATCAAAAATTGACCCTAGTCTCTCTACCTCTCTGTCTGTATGTATATGTATATGTATATGTCTATGTGTGTGTGTGTGTGTCTATATTAGGGAATTTAGACTTTAAGCTCCAATGGGGCAGGGACTGATGTGAATGAGTTCTCTGTACAGCGCTGCAGAATTAGTGGCGCTATATAAATAAATGATGATGATGATGATGATGATGAATTGAATAATGAATCGAATCATGAATTGAATCTTGAAGAATCATGAATTGAATCATGAATTATGAATCATGAATAATGAATCATAAATTGAATCATGAATCATTAATCATGAATTGAATCATGAATCATGAATTGAATCATAAATCATGAATCATGAATCATGAATTGAATCATGAATCATGAATCATGAATCAAATAATGAATCATGAATTGAGACATGAATAATGAATCATGAATTGAATCATGAATCATGAATCATGAATTGAATCATAAATTGAATCATGAATCATGAATCGAATCTTGAATCATGAATTGAATCATAATTCATGAATTGAAGCATGAATCGAATCATGAATTGAGTCATGAATCATGTATTGAATCATGAATCATGAATTATGAATCATGTATTGAATCATGAATTCAATCATGAATCATGAATTCAATCATGATTCATTAATTCAATCATGAATCATAAATCATGAATCATGAATCATAAATTGAATCATGAATCATGAATCATGAATTGAATCATGAATCATGAATCATGAATCATGAATTTAATCATGAATCATGAATCGAATCATGAATTGAGTCATAATTCATTAATTGAATCATGAATCATAAATCTTGAATCATGAATCATGAATCATGAATCATAAATTATGAATCATGAATCAAATCATGAATCATGACTCATGAATTATGAATCGAATCATGAATCATAAATTGTGAATCATGAATTGAATCATGAATCATAAATTTTGAATCATGAATCGAATCATGAATCATAAATTATGAATCATGAATTGAATCATGAATCATAAATTTTGAATCATGAATTGAATCATGAATCATGAATTATGAATCATAAATTGAATCATAAATCATGAATCATGAAACGAATCATGAATTATAAATCATTAATTCATGAATCGAATCATGAATCATGAATTAAATCATGAATCATGAATCATGAATCATAAATTGAAGCATGAATCATGAATCATGAATTGAATCATGAATCATAAATCGAATCATGAATCATAAATTGAATCATGAATCATGAATCATAAATTAAATCATTAATCATGAATTGAATCATGAATTGAATCATGAATCATGAATCATGAATTGAATCATGAATTGAATCATGAATCATGAATCATGAATCAAATCATGAATCATGAATCAAATCATGAATCATGATTTGAATCATGAATCATGAATTGAATCATAAATCATGAATCATGAATTGAATCATGAATCATGAATTGAATCATAAATCATGAATCATGAATCATGAATTGAATCATGAATCATGAATCATGAATCGAATAATGAATCATGAATTGAGACATGAATAATGAATCATGAATTGAATCATGAATCATGAATCATGAATTGAATCATAAATTGAATCATGAATCATGAATCGAATCTTGAATCATGAATTGAATCATAATTCATGAATTGAAGCATGAATCGAATCATGAATTGAGTCATGAATCATGTATTGCACAGTGGCCTAGTGGTTAGCACTTGTGCTTCACAGCACTGGGGTCATGAGTTCGATTCCCGACCATGGCCTTATCTGTGTGGAGTTTGTATGTTCTCCCTGTGTTTGCGTGGGTTTCCTCCGGGTGCTCCGGTTTCCTCCCACACTCCAAAAACATACTGGTAGGTTAATTGGCTGCTATCAAAAATTGACCCTAGTCTCTCTACCTCTCTGTCTGTATGTATATGTATATGTATATGTCTATGTGTGTGTGTGTGTGTCTATATTAGGGAATTTAGACTGTAAGCTCCAATGGGGCAGGGACTGATGTGAATGAGTTCTCTTTACAGCGCTGCGGAATTAGTGGCGCTATATAAATAAATGATGATGATGATGATGATGATGATGAATTGAATAATGAATCGAATCATGAATTGAATCTTGAAGAATCATGAATTGAATCATGAATTGTGAATCATGAATAATGAATCATAAATTGAATCATGAATCATTAATCATGAATTGAATCATGAATCATGAATTGAATCATAAATCATGAATCATGAATCATGAATTGAATCATGAATCATGAATCGAATAATGAATCATGAATTGAGACATGAATAATGAATCATGAATTGAATCATGAATCATGAATCATGAATTGAATCATAAATTGAATCATGAATCATGAATCGAATCTTGAATCATGAATTGAATCATAATTCATGAATTGAAGCATGAATCGAATCATGAATTGAGTCATGAATCATGTATTGAATCATGAATCATGAATTATGAATCATGTATTGAATCATGAATTCAATCATGAATCATGAATTCAATCATGAATCATGAATTCAATCATGAATCATAAATCATGAATCATAAATTGAATCATGAATTGAATCATGAATTGAATCATGAATCATGAATTATGAATCATGTATTGAATCATGAATTCAATCATGAATCATGAATTCAATCATGAATCATAAATCATGAATCATGAATCATAAATTGAATCATGAATCATGAATCATGAATTGAATCATGAATCATGAATCATGAATCATGAATTTAATCATGAATCATGAATCGAATCATGAATTGAGTCATAATTCATTAATTGAATCATGAATCATAAATCTTGAATCATGAATCATGAATCATGAATCATAAATTATGAATCATGAATCAAATCATGAATCATGACTCATGAATTATGAATCGAATCATGAATCATAAATTGTGAATCATGAATTGAATCATGAATCATAAATTTTGAATCATGAATCGAATCATGAATCATAAATTATGAATCATGAATTGAATCATGAATCATAAATTTTGAATCATGAATTGAATCATGAATCATGAATTATGAATCATAAATTGAATCATAAATCATGAATCATGAAACGAATCATGAATTATAAATCATTAATTCATGAATCGAATCATGAATCATGAATTAAATCATGAATCATGAATCATGAATCATAAATTGAAGCATGAATCATGAATCATGAATTGAATCATGAATCATAAATCGAATCATGAATCATAAATTGAATCATGAATCATGAATCATAAATTAAATCATTAATCATGAATTGAATCATGAATTGAATCATGAATCATGAATCATGAATTGAATCATGAATTGAATCATGAATCATGAATCATGAATCAAATCATGAATCATGAATCAAATCATGAATCATGATTTGAATCATGAGTCATGAATCATGAATCATGAATAATGAATTGAATCATGAATCATGAATCATGAATTGAATCATGAATCATGAATCATGAATCAAATCATGAATCATGAATAATGAATTTAATCATGAATCATGAATCATGAATTCAATCATGAATCATGAATCGAATCATGAATCATGAATCATGAATCATGAATCGAATCATGCATCATGAATAATGAATTGAATCATGAATCATGAATCATGAATTGAATCATGAATCATGAATCGAATCATGAATCATGAATAATGAATTGAATCATGAATCATGAATCATGATTTGAATCATGAATCATGAATCAAATCATGAATCATGAATCATGAATCATGAATCATGAATCATGAATTGAGTCATGAATCATGAATTGAATCATGAATCATGAATCATGAATTGAATCATGAATCATGAATTGAATCATGAATCATGAATCGAATCATGAATCAAGAATCATGAATTGAATCATGAATCATGAATCATGAATCATGTATTGAATCATACATCATTAATCATGAATCGAATCATGAATCATGAATCATGTATCATGAAATGAATCATGAATCATGAATTGAATCATGAATCATGAATTATGAATTAAATCATGAATCATGAATCGAATCATGAATCATGAATCATGAATTAAATCATGAATCATGAATCATGAATTAAATCATGAATCATGAATCATGAATCAAATCATGAATTGAATCATAAATTGAATCATGAATTGAATCATGAATCATGAATTGAATCTTGAATTGAATCATGAATCATGAATCATGAATTGAATCATGAATCATGAATCATGAATCAAATCATGAATCATGAATTGAATCATGAATCATGAATCATGAATTGAATCATGAATCATGAATAATGAATTTAATCATGAATCATGAATCATGAATTGAATCATGAATCATGAATGGAATCATGAATCATGAATCATGAATCATGAATCATGAATCATGAATCGAATCAAGCATCATGAATAATGAATTGAATCATGAATCATGAATCATGAATTGAATCATGAATCATGAATCGAATCATGAATCATGAATAATGAATTGAATCATGAATCATGAATCATGATTTGAATCATGAATCATGAATCATGAATCATGAATCATGAATCATGAATCATGAATTGAGTCATGAATCATGAATTGAATCATGAATCATGAATCATGAATTAGGAATCATAAATTGAATCATGAATTGAATCATGAATCATGAATTGAATCATGAATCATTAATCGAATCATGAATCAAGAATCATGAATTAAATCATGAATCATGAATTGAATCATGAATCATTAATCGAATCATGAATCAAGAATCATGAATTAAATCATGAATCATAAATCATGAATCATGATTTGAATCATGAATCATGAATCATGTATCATGAAATGAATCATGAATCATGAATTGAATCATGAATCATGAATTATGAATCATGAAATGAATCATGAATCATGAATCGAATCAGGAATCATGAATCATGAATTAAATCATGAATCATAAATCGAATCATGAATCATGAATCATGAATTGAATCATGAATCGAATCATGAATTGAATCTTGAAGAATCATGAATCGAATCATGAATTGAATCTTGAAGAATCATGAATTTAATCATGAATCATTAATTGAATCATGAATTATGAATCATGAATTATGAATCATGAATCTTGAATCATGAATTGAATTATGAATCATGAATCATAAATTGAATCATGAATCATGAATCAAATCATGAATCATGAATAATAAATCATCAAATTAATCATGAATCATGAATCGAATCATGAATCATCAATAATGAATTGAATCATAAATCATGAATCATGAATTGAATCATGAATTATGAATCGAATCATGAATCATGAATCATGAATCATGTATCAAATCATAAATCATGAATTGAATCATGAATCATGAATTGAATCATGAATCATGAATCGAATCATGAATCATGAATTGAATCATAAATCATGAATTGAATCATGAATCATGAATCATGAATTGAATCATGAATTGAATCATGAATCATGAATCACGAATTGAATTATGAATTAAATCATGAATCATGAATCGTGCATTGAATCATGAATCATGAATCATGAATCAAATCATGAATTGAATCATAAATTGAATCATGAATTGAATCATGAATCATGAATTGAATCATGAATCATGAATCATAAATTGAATCATGAATCATAAATCATGAATTGAATCATGAATCATGAATCGAATCATAAATCATGAATTGAATCATGAATCATGAATCGAATCATGAATCATGAATTGAATCATGAATCATGAATTGAATCATGAATCATGAATCGAATCCTGAATCATGAATTGAATCATGAATTAAATCATGAATTGAATCATGAATTTAATCATGAATTGAATCATGAATTAAATCATCAATTGAATAATGAATATTCAATTGAATCATGAATCATGAATCATGAATTGAATCATGAATCATGAATTGAATAATGAATCGAATCATGAATTGAATCTTGAAGAATCATGAATTGAATCATGAATTATGAATCATGAATAATGAATCATAAATTGAATCATGAATCATTAATCATGAATTGAATCATGAATCATGAATTGAATCATAAATCATGAATCATGAATCATGAATTGAATCATGAATCATGAATCATGAATCGAATAATGAATCATGAATTGAGACATGAATAATGAATCATGAATTGAATCATGAATCATGAATCATGAATTGAATCATAAATTGAATCATGAATCATGAATCGAATCTTGAATAATGAATTGAATCATAATTCATGAATTGAAGCATGAATCAAATCATGAATTGAGTCATGAATCATGTATTGAATCATAAATCATGAATCATGAATCATAAATTGAATCATGAATCATGAATCATGAATTGAATCATGAATCATGAATCATGAATTTAATCATGAATCATGAATCGAATCATGAATTGAGTCATAATTCATGAATTAAATCATGAATCATAAATCTTGAATCATGAATCATGAATCATGAATCATAAATTATGAATCATGAATCAAATCATGAATCATGAATCATGAATTATGAATCGAATCATGAATCATAAATTGTGAATCATGAATTGAATCATGAATCATAAATTTTGAATCATGAATCGAATCATGAATCATAAATTATGAATCATGAATTGAATCATGAATCATAAATTTTGAATCATGAATTGAATCATGAATCATGAATTATGAATCATAAATTGAATCATAAATCATGAATCATGAATCGAATCATGAATTATAAATCATTAATTCATGAATCGAATCATGAATCATGAATTAAATCATGAATCATGAATCATGAATCATAAATTGAAGCATGAATCATGAATCATGAATTGAATCATGAATCATAAATCGAATCATGAATCATAAATTGAATCATGAATCATGAATCATAAATTAAATCATTAATCATGAAATGAATCATGAATTGAATCATGAATCATGAATCATGAATTGAATCATGAATTGAATCATGAATCATGAATCATGAATCAAATCATGAATCATGAATCAAATCATGAATCATGATTTGAATCATGAATCATGAATCATGAATCGAATCATGAGTCATGAATCATGAATCATGAATAATGAATTGAATCATGAATCATGAATCATGAATCGAATCATGAATCATGAATCATGAATCAAATCATGAATCATGATAATGAATTTAATCATGAATCATGAATCATGAATTCAATCATGAATCATGAATCGAATCATGAATCATGAATCATGAACCATGAATCGAATCATGCATCATGAATAATGAATTGAATCATGAATCATGAATCATGAATCATGAATTGAATCATGAATCATGAATCAAATCATGAATCATGAAATGAATCATGAATCATGAATCGAATCATGAATCATGAATAATGAATTGAATCATGAATCATGAATCATGAATCATGATTTGAATCATGAATCATGAATCGAATCATGAATCATGAATCATGAATCATGAATTGAGTCATGAATCATGAATTGAATCATGAATCATGAATCATGAATTGAATCATGAATCATGAATTGAATCATGAATCATGAATTGAATCATGAATCAAGAATCATGAATTGAATCATGAATCATGAATCATGAATCATGTATTGAATCATACATCATTAATCATGAATCGAATCATGAATCATGATCATGTATCATGAAATGAATCATGAATCATGAATTGAATCATGAATCATGAATTATGAATTAAATCATGAATCATGAATCGAATCATGAATCATGAATCATGAATTGAATCATGAATCGAATCATGAATTGAATCTTGAAGAATCATGAATCGAATCATGAATTGAATCTTGAAGAATCATGAATTTAATCATGAATCATGAATTGAATCATGAATCATGATTGATCATGATCATGAATCATGAATCATGAATTGAATCATGAATTGAATCATAAATCCTGAATCATGAATTGAATCATGAATTATGAATCAAGAATCATGAATCAAGAATTATGAATCAAATCATGAATCATGAATTGAATCATGAATCATGGAATCATGAATTGAATCATGAATTGAATCATAAATCATGAATCATGAATTGAATCATGAATTATGAATCAAGAATCATGAATCAAGAATCATGAATCAAATCATGAATCATGAATCGAATCATGAATCATGAATAATGAATTGAATCATGAATCATGAATCATGTATCGAATCATAAATCATGAATTGAATCATGAATCATGAATTGAATCATGAATCATGAAATTGAATCATGAATCATGAATCATGAATCATAAATTGAAGCATGAATCATGAATCATGAATTGAATCATGAATCATAAATCGAATCATGAATCATAAATTAAATCATTAATCATGAATTGAATCATGAATTGAATCATGAATCATGAATCATGAATTGAATCATGAATTGAATCATGAATCATGAATCATGAATCAAATCATGAATCATGAATCAAATCATGAATCATGATTTGAATCATGAATCATGAATCATGAATCGAATCATGAGTCATGAATCATGAATCATGAATAATGAATTGAATCATGAATCATGAATCATGAATCGAATCATGAATCATGAATCATGAATCAAATCATGAATCATGAATAATGAATTTAATCATGAATCATGAATCATGAATTCAATCATGAATCATGAATCGAATCATGAATCATGAATCATGAATCGAATCATGCATCATGAATAATTAATTGAATCATGAATCATGAATCATGAATTGAATCATGAATCATGAATCAAATCATGAATCATGAATCATGAAATGAATCATGAATCATGAATCGAATCATGAATCATGAATAATGAATTGAATCATGAATCATGAATCATGAATCATGATTTGAATCATGAATCATGAATCGAATCATGAATCATGAATCATGAATCATGAATCATGAATCATGAATTGAGTCATGAATCATGAATTGAATCATGATGCATGAATCATGAATTGAATCATGAATCATGAATTGAATCATGAATCATGAATCGAATCATGAATCAAGAATCATGAATTGAATCATGAATCATGAATCATGAATTGAGTCATGAATCATGAATTGAATCATGAATCATGAATCATGAATTGAATCATGAATCATGAATTGAATCATTAATCATGAATCGAATCATGACTCATGAATCATGTATCATGAAATGAATCATGAATCATGAATTGAATCATGAATCATGAATTATGAATTAAATCATGAATCATGAATCGAATCATGAATCATGAATCATGAATTGAATCATGAATCGAATCATGAATTGAATCTTGAAGAATCATGAATCGAATCATGAATTGAATCTTGAAGAATCATGAATTTAATCATGAATCATGAATTGATTCATGAATTATGAATCATGAATCATGAATCATTAATCATGAATTGAATAATGAATTGAATCATAAATCATGAATCATGAATTGAATCATGAATTATGAATCAAGAATCATGAATCAAGAATCATGAATCAAATCATGAATCATGAATTGAATCATGAATCATGAATCATGAATTGAATCATGAATTGAATCATAAATCATGAATCATGAATTGAATCATGAATTATGAATCAAGAATCATGAATCAAGAATCATGAATCAAATCATGAATCATGAATTGAATCATGAATCATGAATAATAAATCATGAAATGAATCATGAATCATGAATCGAATCATGAATCATGAATAATAAATCATGAAATGAATCATGAATCATGAATCGAATCATGAATCATGAATAATGAATTGAATCATGAATCATGAATCATGTATCGAATCATAAATCATGAATTGAATCATGAATCATGAATTGAATCATGAATCATGAATTGAATCATGAATCATGAATTGAATCATGAATCATGAATCGAATCACGAATCATGAATTGAATAATGAATCATGAATTGAATCATGAATCATGAATCATGAATTGAATCATGAATTGAATCATGAATTGAATCATGAATCATGAATCATGAATTGAATTATGAATTAAATCATGAATCATGAATCATGAATTGAATCATGAATCATGAATCATGAATCAAATCATGAATTGAATCATAAATTGAATCATGAATTGAATCATGAATCATGAATTGAATCATGAATCATGAATTGAATCATGAATCATGAATCATAAATTGAATCATGAATCATAAATCATGAATTGAATCATGAATCATGAATCGAATCATAAATCATGAATTGAATCATGAATCATGAATCGAATCATGAATCATGAATTGAATCATGAATCATGAATTGAATCATGAATCATGAATCATGAATTGAATCATGAATTGAATCATGAATCATGAATCGAATCCTGAATCATGAATTGAATCATGAATTAAATCATGAATTGAATCATGAATCATAAATCATGAATTGAATCATGAATCGAATCATAAATCATGAATTGAATCATGAATCATGAATCGAATCGTAAATCATGAATTAAATCATGAATCATGAATCGAATCATGAATCATGAATTGAATCATGAATCATGAATTGAATCATGAATCATGAATAATGAATTGAATAATGAATTGAATCATGAATCATGAATCGAATCCTGAATCATGAATTGAATCAGGAATTAAATCATGAATTGAATCATGAATTAAATCATGAATTGAATCATGAATTAAATGATCAATTGAATCATGAATCATGAATTGAATCATGAATCATAAATCAAATCATGAATCATGAATTGAATCATGAATCATAAATCATGAACTGAATCATGAATCGAATCATGAATCATGAATTGAATCATGAATCATGAATCATAAATCATGAATTGAATCATGAATCATGAATCGAATCATGAATCATGAATTGAATCATGAATCATGAATCGAATCATGAATCAAGAATCATGAATTGAATCATAAATCATGAATCATGAATCAAATCATGAATCATGAATCATGTATCATGAAATGAATCATGAATCATGAATTGAATCATGAATCATGAATTATGAATCATGAATTGAATTATGAATCATGAATTATGAATCATGAATTGCATCAATAATCATGAATCATGAATCGAATCAAGAATCATGATTTATGAATCATGAATCATGAAATGAATTATGAATCATGAATCGAATCATGAATCATGAATTATGAGTCATGAATTTTGAATCGTGAATTGAATCATGAATCATGAATTGAAGCATGAATCATGAATCATGAATCGAATCATGAATCATGAATCATGAACTGAATCATGAATCATGAACTGAATCATGAATCATGAATTGAATCATGAATCATGAATCATGAAATGAATTATGAATCATGAATCAAATCATGAATTATGAATCATGAATTATGAATCATGAATTGAAGCATGAATCATGAATCATGAATTGAATCATGAATCATGAATTGAATCATGAATCATGAATTGAATCATGAATCATGAATTGAATCATGAATCATGAATCTTGAATTGAATAATGAATCGAATCATGAATTGAATCTTGAAGAATCATGAATTGAATCATGAATCAGGAATTGAATCATGAATTATGAATCATGAATCATGAGTTATGAATCATAAATTGAATCATGAATCATGAATTGAATCATGAATCGTGAATTTAATCATAAATCATAAATCATGAATCATGAATCATGAATTGAATCATGAATCATGAATCATGAATCGAATCATGAATCATGAATTGAGACATGAATAAAGAATCATGAATTGAATCATGAATTATGAATCATGAATTGAATCATGAATTGAATCATGAATCATGAATCGAATCATGAATCATGAATTGAATCATGAATTGAATCATAATTCATGAATTGAATCATGAATCGAATCATGAATTGAGTCATGAATCATGTATTGAATCATGAATCATGAATTATGAATCATGTATTAAATCATGAATTCAATCATGAATCATGAATTCAATCATGAATCATGAATCATGAATTGAATCATGAATTGAATCATGAATCATGAATCATGAATTTAATCATGAATCATGAATCGAATCATGAATTGAGTTATAATTCATGAATTGAATCATGAATCATAAATCTTGAATCATGAATCAAATCATGAATCATGAATCATGAATCATGAATTATGAATCGAATCATGAATCATAAATTATGAATCATGAATTGAAACATGAATCATAAATTTTGAATCATGAATCGAATCATGAATCATAAATTATGAATCATGAATTGAATCATGAATCATAAATTTTGAATCATGAATTGAATCATGAATCATGAATTATGAATCATAAATTGAATCATAAATCATGAATCATGAATCGAAACATGAATTATAAATCATGATTCATGAATTGAATCATGAATCATGAATTGAATCATGAATCATGAATCATGAATCATAAATTGAATCATGAATCATGAATCATGAATTGAATCATGAATCATAAATCGAATCATGAATCATAAATTGAATAATGAATCATGAATCATGAATTATGAATTGAATCATGAATCATGAATCATAAATTAAATCATTAATCATGAATTGAATCATGAATTGAATCATGAATCATGAATTGAATCATGAATTGAATCATGAATCATGAATTGAATCATGAATCATGAATCATGAATCAAATCATGAATCATGAATCAAATCATGAATAATGAATTGAATCATGAATCATGAATAATGAATTGAATCATGAATCATGAATCATGAATTGAATCATGAATCATGAATCATGAATCAAATCATGAATCATGAATAATGAATTTAATCATGAATCATGAATCATGAATTGAATCATGAATCATGAATCGAATCATGAATCATGAATCATGAATCGAATCATGCATCATGAATAATGAATTGAATCATGAATCATGAATCATGAATTGAATCATGAATCATGAATCAAATCATGAATCATGAATCATGAAATGAATCATGAATCATGAATCGAATCATGAATCATGAATAATGAATTGAATCATGAATCATGAATCATGAATCATGACTTGAATCATGAATCATGAATCGAATCATGAATCATGAATGATGAATCATGAATCATGAATTGAGTCATGAATCATGAATTGAGTCATGAATCATGAATTGAGTCATGAATCATGAATCATGAATTGAATCATGAATCATGAATTGAATCATGAATCATGAATTAAGAATCATAAATTGAATCTTGAATTGAATCATGAATCATGAATCATGAATTGAATCATATATCATGAATTGAATCATGAATCATGAATCGAATCATGAATCATGAATTGAATCATGAATCATGAATCGAATCATGAATCAAGAATCATGAATTGAATCATGAATCATGAATCATGAATCATGAATTGAATCATAAATCATTAATCATGAATCGAATCATGAATCATGAATCATGTATCATGAAATGAATCATGAATCATGAATTGAATCATGAATCATGAATTATGAATCATGAAATGAATCATGAATCATGAATCGAATCATGAATCAAGAATCATGAATTGAATCATGAATCATGAATCATGAATCATGAATTGAATCATAAATCATTAATCATGAATCGAATCATGAATCATGTATCATGAAATGAATCATGAATCATGAATTGAATCATGAATCATGAATTATGAATCATGAAATGAATCATGAATCATGAATCGAATCATTAATCATGAATCATGAATTAAATCATAAATCATGAATCTAATCATAAACCATGAATCATGAATTGAATCATGAATTGAATCTTGAAGAATCATGAATCGAATCATGAATTGAATCTTGAAGAATCATGAATTTAATCATGAATCATGAATTGAATCATGAATTATGAATCATGAATTATGAATCATGAATCTTGAATCATGAATTGAATTATGAATTGAATCATCAATCATGAATCATGAATTGAATCATGAATCATGAATCATGAATCATGAATCATTAATTGAATCATGAATTGAATCATAAATCATGAATCATGAATTGAATCATGAATTATGAATTAAGAATCATGAATCAAGAATCATGAATCAAATCATGAATCATGAATTGAATCATGAATCATGAATAATGAAATGAATCATAAATCATGAAATGAATCATGAATAATGAAATGAATCATGAATCATGAATTGAATCATGAATCATGAATCGAATCATGAATCATGAATAATAAATCATGAAATGAATCATGAATCATGAATCGAATCATGAATCATGAATAATGAATTGAATCATGAATCATGAATCATGAATTGAATCATGAATTATGAATCGAATCATGAATCATGAATCATGAATCATGTATCGAATCATAAATCATGAATTGAATCATAAATCATGAATTAAATCATGAATCATGAATCGAATCATGAATCATGAATTTAATCATGAATCATGAATTGAATCATGAATCATGAATCATAATTTGAATCATGAATTGAATCATGAATTGAATCATGAATC
Source organism: Mixophyes fleayi (assembly GCF_038048845.1). Lineage (NCBI taxonomy): Eukaryota > Metazoa > Chordata > Amphibia > Anura > Limnodynastidae > Mixophyes > Mixophyes fleayi. Next base: position 66,274 of record NW_027446302.1, on the reverse strand, counting down.
ATGAATCATGAATCATGAATTGAATTATGAATTAAATCATGAATCATGAATCATGAATTAAATCATGAATCATGAATCATGAATCAAATCATGAATTGAATCATAAATTGAATCATGAATTGAATCATGAATCATGAATTGAATCTTGAATTGAATCATGAACCATGAATTGAATCATGAATCATGAATCATGAATCAAATCATGAATCATGAATTGAATCATGAATCATGAATCATGAATTGAATCATGAATCATGAATAATGAATTGAATCATGAATCATGAATCATGAATCAAATCATGAATCATGAATAATGAATTTAATCATGAATCATGAATCATGAATTGAATCATGAATCATGAATCGAATCATGAATCATGAATCATGAATCATGAATCATGAATCGAATCATGCATCATGAATAATGAATTGAATCATGAATCATGAATCATGAATTGAATCATGAATCATGAATCAAATCATGAATCATGAAATGAATCATGAATCATGAATCGAATCATAAATCATGAATAATGAATTGAATCATGAATCATGAATCATGATTTGAGTCATGAATCATGAATCATGAATCATGAATCATGAATTGAATCATGAATCATGAATTGAATCATGAATCATGAATCATGAATTGAATCATGAATCATGAATCGAATCATGAATCAAGAATCATGAATTGAATCATGAATCATGAATCATGAATTGAATCATAAATCATTAATCATGAATCGAATCATGAATCATGAATCATGTATCATGAAATGAATCATGAATCATGAATTGAATCATGAATCATGAAATATGAATCATGAAATGAATCATGAATCATGAATCGAATCAGGAATCATGAATCATGAATTAAATCATGAATCATGAATCGAATCATGAATCATGAATCATTAATTGAATCATGAATCGAATCATGAATTGAATCTTGAAGAATCATGAATCGAATCATGAATTGAATCTTGAAGAATCATGAATTTAATCATGATTCATGAATTGAATCATGAATTATGAATCATGAATTATGAATCATGAATCTTGAATCATGAATTGAATTATGAATCATGAATCATGAATAATAAATCATGAAATGAATCATGAATCATGAATCGAATCATGAATCATCAATAATGAATTGAATCATGAATCATGAATCATGAATTAAATCATGAATTATGAATCGAATCATGAATCATGAATCATGTATCGAATCATAAATCATGAATTGAATCATGAATCATGAATTGAATCATGAATCATTAATCGAATCATGAATCATGAATTGAATCATAAATCATGAATTGAATCATGAATCATGAATCATGAATTGAATCATGAATTGAATCATGAATCATGAATCATGTATCATTAATTGAATTATGAATTAAATCATGAATCATGAATCATGAATTGAATCATGAATCATGAATCATGAATCAAATCATGAATTGAATCATAAATTGAATCATGAATTGAATCATGAATCATGAATTGAATCATGAATCATGAATCATGAATTATAAATTGAATCATGAATCATAAATCATGAATTGAATCATGAATCATGAATCGAATCATAAATCATGATTTGAATCATGAATCATGAATCGAATCATGAATCATGAATTGAATCATGAAACATGAATTGAATCATGAATCATGAATTGAATCATGAATTGAATCATGAATCATGAATCGAATCCTGAATCATGAATTGAATCATGAATTAAATCATGAATTGAATCATGAATTTATTCATGAATTGAATCATGAATTAAATCATCAATTGAATAATGAATATTCAATTGAATCATGAATCATGAATCATAAATCAAATCATGATTCATGAATTGAATCATGAATCGAATCATGAATTGAGTCATGAATCATGAATTGAATCATGAATCATGAATTGAATCATGAATCATGAATCATGAATTGAATAATGAATCGAATCATGAATTGAATCTTGAAGAATCATGAATTGAATCATGAATTATGAATCATGAATCATGAATAATGAATCATAAATTGAATCATGAATCATTAATCATGAATTAACTCATGAATCATGAATTGAATCATAAATCATGAATCATGAATCATGAATTGAATCATAAATCATGAATCATGAATCATGAATTGAATCATGAATCATGAATTGAAACATGAATAATGAATCATGAATTGAATCATGAATCATGAATCATGAATTGAATCATGAATTGAATCATGAATCATGAATCGAATCATGAATCATGAATTGAATCATGAATTGAATCATAATTCATGAATTGAATCATGAATCGAATCATGAATTGAGTCATGAATCATGTATTGAATCATGAATCATGAATAATGAATTTAATCATGAATCATGAATCATGAATTCAATCATGAATCATGAATCGAATCATGAATCATGAATCATGAATCATGAATCGAATCATGCATCATGAATAATTAATTGAATCATGAATCATGAATCATGAATTGAATCATGAATCATGAATCAAATCATGAATCATGAATCATGAAATGAATCATGAATCATGAATCGAATCATGAATCATGAATAATGAATTGAATCATGAATCATGAATCATGAATCATGATTTGAATCATGAATCATGAATCGAATCATGAATCATGAATCATGAATCATGAATCATGAATTGAGTCATGAATCATGAATTGAATCATGATGCATGAATCATGAATTGAATCATGAATCATGAATTGAATCATGAATCATGAATCGAATCATGAATCAAGAATCATGAATTGAATCATGAATCATGAATCATGAATCATGAATCATGAATTGAGTCATGAATCATGAATCATGAATTAAATCATGAATTATGAATCGAATCATGAATCATGAATCATGTATCGAATCATAAATCATGAATTGAATCATGAATCATGAATTGAATCATGAATCATTAATCGAATCATGAATCATGAATTGAATCATAAATCATGAATTGAATCATGAATCATGAATCATGAATTGAATCATGAATTGAATCATGAATCATGAATCATGTATCATTAATTGAATTATGAATTAAATCATGAATCATGAATCATGAATTGAATCATGAATCATGAATCATGAATCAAATCATGAATTGAATCATAAATTGAATCATGAATTGAATCATGAATCATGAATTGAATCATGAATCATGAATCATGAATTATAAATTGAATCATGAATCATAAATCATGAATTGAATCATGAATCATGAATCGAATCATAAATCATGATTTGAATCATGAATCATGAATCGAATCATGAATCATGAATTGAATCATGAAACATGAATTGAATCATGAATCATGAATTGAATCATGAATTGAATCATGAATCATGAATCGAATCCTGAATCATGAATTGAATCATGAATTAAATCATGAATTGAATCATGAATTTATTCATGAATTGAATCATGAATTAAATCATCAATTGAATAATGAATATTCAATTGAATCATGAATCATGAATCATAAATCAAATCATGATTCATGAATTGAATCATGAATCGAATCATGAATTGAGTCATGAATCATGAATTGAATCATGAATCATGAATTGAATCATGAATCATGAATCATGAATTGAATAATGAATCGAATCATGAATTGAATCTTGAAGAATCATGAATTGAATCATGAATTATGAATCATGAATCATGAATAATGAATCATAAATTGAATCATGAATCATTAATCATGAATTAACTCATGAATCATGAATTGAATCATAAATCATGAATCATGAATCATGAATTGAATCATAAATCATGAATCATGAATCATGAATTGAATCATGAATCATGAATTGAAACATGAATAATGAATCATGAATTGAATCATGAATCATGAATCATGAATTGAATCATGAATTGAATCATGAATCATGAATCGAATCATGAATCATGAATTGAATCATGAATTGAATCATAATTCATGAATCGAATCATGAATCATGTATCATGAAATGAATCATGAATCATGAATTGAATCATGAATCATGAATTATGAATCATGAAATGAATCATGAATCATGAATCGAATCATTAATCATGAATCATGAATTAAATCATAAATCATGAATCTAATCATAAACCATGAATCATGAATTGAATCATGAATCGAATCATGAATTGAATCTTGAAGAATCATGAATCGAATCATGAATTGAATCTTGAAGAATCATGAATTTAATCATGAATTATGAATTGAATCATGAATTATGAATCATGAATTATGAATCATGAATCTTGAATCATGAATTGAATTATGAATTGAATCATCAATTGAATCATGAATCATGAATCATGAATCATGAATCATTAATTGAATCATGAATTGAATCATAAATCATGAATCATGAATTGAATCATGAATTATGAATCAAGAATCATGAATCAAGAATCATGAATCAAATCATGAATCATGAATTGAATCATGAATCATGAATAATGAAATGAATCATAAATCATGAAATGAATCATGAATAATGAAATGAATCATGAATCATGAATCATGAATTGAATCATGAATCATGAATCAAATCATGAATCATGAATAATAAATCATGAAATGAATCATGAATCATGAATCGAATCATGAATCATGAATAATGAATTGAATCATGAATCATGAATCATGAATTGAATCATGAATTATGAATCGAATCATGAATCATGAATCATGAATCATGTATCGAATCATAAATCATGAATTGAATCATGAATCATGAATTAAATCATGAATCATGAATCGAATCATGAATCATGAATTTAATCATGAATCATGAATTGAATCATGAATCATGAATCATAATTTGAATCATGAATTGAATCATGAATTGAATCATGAATCATGAATCATGAATCATGAATTGAATTATGAATTAAATCATGAATCATGAATCATGAATTAAATCATGAATCATGAATCATGAATCAAATCATGAATTGAATCATAAATTGAATCATGAATTGAATCATGAATCATGAATTGAATCTTGAATTGAATCATGAACCATGAATTGAATCATGAATCATGAATCATGAATCAAATCATGAATCATGAATTGAATCATGAATCATGAATCATGAATTGAATCATGAATCATGAATAATGAATTGAATCATGAATCATGAATCATGAATCAAATCATGAATCATGAATAATGAATTTAATCATGAATCATGAATCATGAATTGAATCATGAATCATGAATCGAATCATGAATCATGAATCATGAATCATGAATCATGAATCGAATCAGGCATCATGAATAATGAATTGAATCATGAATCATGAATCATGAATTGAATCATGAATCATGAATCAAATCATGAATCATGAAATGAATCATGAATCATGAATCGAATCATGAATCATGAATAATGAATTGAATCATGAATCATGAATCATGATTTGAATCATGAATCATGAATCATGAATCATGAATCATGAATCATGAATTGAATCATGAATCATGAATTGAATCATGAATCATGAATCATGAATTGAATCATGAATCATGAATCGAATCATGAATCAAGAATCATGAATTGAATCATGAATCATGAATCATGAATTGAATCATAAATCATTAATCATGAATCGAATCATGAATCATGAATCATGTATCATGAAATGAATCATGAATCATGAATTGAATCATGAATCATGAAATATGAATCATGAAATGAATCATGAATCATGAATCGAATCAGGAATCATGAATCATGAATTAAATCATGAATCATGAATCGAATCATGAATCATGAATCATTAATTGAATCATGAATCGAATCATGAATTGAATCTTGAAGAATCATGAATCGAATCATGAATCATGAATTATGAGTCATGAATTTTGAATCGTGAATTGAATCATGAATCATGAATTGAAGCATGAATCATGAATCATGAATCGAATCATGAATCATGAATCATGAACTGAATCATGAATCATGAACTGAATCATGAATCATGAATTGAATCATGAATCATGAATCATGAATCATGAAATGAATTATGAATCATGAATCAAATCATGAATTATGAATCATGAATTATGAATCATGAATTGAAGCATGAATCATGAATCATGAATTGAATCATGAATCATGAATTGAATCATGAATCATGAATTGAATCATGAATCATGAATCTTGAATTGAATAATGAATCGAATCATGAATTGAATCTTGAAGAATCATGAATTGAATCATGAATCAGGAATTGAATCATGAATTATGAATCATGAATCATGAGTTATGAATCATAAATTGAATCATGAATCATGAATTGAATCATGAATCGTGAATTTAATCATAAATCATAAATCATGAATCATGAATCATGAATTGAATCATGAATCATGAATCATGAATCGAATCATGAATCATGAATTGAGACATGAATAAAGAATCATGAATTGAATCATGAATCATGAATCATGAATTGAATCATGAATTGAATCATGAATTGAATCATAATTCATGAATTGAATCATGAATCGAATCATGAATTGAGTCATGAATCATGTATTGAATCATGAATCATGAATTATGAATCATGTATTAAATCATGAATTCAATCATGAATCATGAATTCAATCATGAATCATGAATCATGAATTGAATCATGAATTGAATCATGAATCATGAATCATGAATTTAATCATGAATCATGAATCGAATCATGAATTGAGTTATAATTCATGAATTGAATCATGAATCATAAATCTTGAATCATGAATCAAATCATGAATCATGAATCATGAATTATGAATCGAATCATGAATCATAAATTATGAATCATGAATTGAAACATGAATCATAAATTTTAAAACATGAATCGAATCATGAATCATAAATTATGAATCATGAATTGAATCATGAATCATAAATTTTGAATCATGAATTGAATCATGAATCATGAATTATGAATCATAAATTGAATCATAAATCATGAATCATGAATCGAAACATGAATTATAAATCATGATTCATGAATTGAATCATGAATCATGAATTGAATCATGAATCATGAATCATGAATCATGAATCATGAATCATAAATTGAATCATGAATCATGAATCATGAATTGAATCATGAATCATAAATCGAATCATGAATCATAAATTGAATAATGAATCATGAATCATGAATTATGAATTGAATCATGAATCATGAATCATAAATTAAATCATTAATCATGAATTGAATCATGAATTGAATCATGAATCATGAATTGAATCATGAATTGAATCATGAATCATGAATTGAATCATGAATCATGAATCATGAATCAAATCATGAATCATGAATTGAATCATGAATCATGAATCAAATCATGAATAATGAATTGAATCATGAATCATGAATAATGAATTGAATCATGAATCATGAATCATGAATTGAATCATGAATAATGAATCATGAATCAAATCATGAATCATGAATAATGAATTTAATCATGAATCATGAATCATGAATTGAATCATGAATCATGAATCGAATCATGAATCATGAATCATGAATCGAATCATGCATCATGAATAATGAATTGAATCATGAATCATGAATCATGAATTGAATCATGAATCATGAATCAAATCATGAATCATGAATCATGAAATGAATCATGAATCATGAATCGAATCATGAATCATGAATAATGAATTGAATCATGAATCATGAATCATGAATCATGATTTGAATCATGAATCATGAATCGAATCATGAATCACGAATGATGAATCATGAATCATGAATTGAGTCATGAATCATGAATTGAGTCATGAATCATGAATCATGAATTGAATCATGAATCATGAATTGAATCATGAATCATGAATTAAGAATCATAAATTGAATCTTGAATTGAATCATGAATCATGAATCATGAATTGAATCATATATCATGAATTGAATCATGAATCATGAATCGAATCATGAATCATGAATTGAATCATGAATCATGAATCGAATCATGAATCAAGAATCATGAATTGAATCATGAATCATGAATCATGAATCATGAATTGAATCATAAATCATTAATCATGAATCGAATCATGAATCATGAATCATGTATCATGAAATGAATCATGAATCATGAATTGAATCATGAATCATGAGATATGAATCATGAAATCAATCATGAATCATGAATCGAATCATGAATCAAGAATCATGAATTGAATCATGAATCATGAATCATGAATCATGAATTGAATCATAAATCATTAATCATGAATCGAATCATGAATCATGTATCATGAAATGAATCATGAATCATGAATTGAATCATGAATCATGAATTATGAATCATGAAATGAATCATGAATCATGAATCGAATCATTAATCATGAATCATGAATTAAATCATAAATCATGAATCTAATCATAAACCATGAATCATGAATTGAATCATGAATCGAATCATGAATTGAATCTTGAAGAATCATGAATCGAATCATGAATTGAATCTTGAAGAATCATGAATTTAATCATGAATCATGAATTGAATCATGAATTATGAATCATGAATTATGAATCATGAATCTTGAATCATGAATTGAATTATGAATTGAATCATCAATTGAATCATGAATCATGAATCATGAATCATGAATCATTAATTGAATCATGAATTGAATCATAAATCATGAATCATGAATTGAATCATGAATTATGAATCAAGAATCATGAATCAAGAATCATGAATCAAATCATGAATCATGAATTGAATCATGAATCATGAATAATGAAATGAATCATAAATCATGAAATGAATCATGAATAATGAAATGAATCATGAATCATGAATCATGAATTGAATCATGAATCATGAATCGAATCATGAATCATGAATAATAAATCATGAAATGAATCATGAATCATGAATCGAATCATGAATCATGAATAATGAATTGAATCATGAATCATGAATCATGAATTGAATCATGAATTATGAATCGAATCATGAATCATGAATCATGAATCATGTATCGAATCATAAATCATGAATTGAATCATGAATCATGAATTAAATCATGAATCATGAATCGAATCATGAATCATGAATTTAATCATGAATCATGAATTGAATCATGAATCATGAATCATAATTTGAATCATGAATTGAATCATGAATTGAATCATGAATCATGAATCATGAATCATGAATTGAATTATGAATTAAATCATGAATCATGAATCATGAATTAAATCATGAATCATGAATCATGAATCAAATCATGAATTGAATCATAAATTGAATCATGAATTGAATCATGAATCATGAATTGAATCTTGAATTGAATCATGAACCATGAATTGAATCATGAATCATGAATCATGAATCAAATCATGAATCATGAATTGAATCATGAATCATGAATCATGAATTGAATCATGAATCATGAATAATGAATTGAATCATGAATCATGAATCATGAATCAAATCATGAATCATGAATAATGAATTTAATCATGAATCATGAATCATGAATTGAATCATGAATCATGAATCGAATCATGAATCATGAATCATGAATCATGAATCATGAATCGAATCAGGCATCATGAATAATGAATTGAATCATGAATCATGAATCATGAATTGAATCATGAATCATGAATCAAATCATGAATCATGAAATGAATCATGAATCATGAATCGAATCATGAATCATGAATAATGAATTGAATCATGAATCATGAATCATGATTTGAATCATGAATCATGAATCATGAATCATGAATCATGAATCATGAATTGAATCATGAATCATGAATTGAATCATGAATCATGAATCATGAATTGAATCATGAATCATGAATCGAATCATGAATCAAGAATCATGAATTGAATCATGAATCATGAATCATGAATTGAATCATAAATCATTAATCATGAATCGAATCATGAATCATGAATCATGTATCATGAAATGAATCATGAATCATGAATTGAATCATGAATCATGAAATATGAATCATGAAATGAATCATGAATCATGAATCGAATCAGGAATCATGAATCATGAATTAAATCATGAATCATGAATCGAATCATGAATCATGAATCATTAATTGAATCATGAATCGAATCATGAATTGAATCTTGAAGAATCATGAATCGAATCATGAATTGAATCTTGAAGAATCATGAATTTAATCATGATTCATGAATTGAATCATGAATTATGAATCATGAATTATGAATCATGAATTATGAATCATGAATCTTGAATCATGAATTGAATTATGAATCATGAATCATAAATTGAATCATGAATCGAATCATGAATCATGAATAATAAATCATGAAATGAATCATGAATCATGAATCATGAATCGAATCATGAATCATCAATAATGAATTGAATCATGAATCATGAATCATGAATTGAATCATGAATTATGAATCGAATCATGAATCATGAATCATGTATCGAATCATAAATCATGAATTGAATCATGAATCATGAATTGAATCATGAATCATTAATCGAATCATGAATCATGAATTGAATCATAAATCATGAATTGAATCATGAATCATGAATCATGAATTGAATCATGAATTGAATCATGAATCATGAATCATGAATTGAATCATGAATCATGAATCATGAATCAAATCATGAATTGAATCATAAATTGAATCATTAATTGAATCATGAATCATGAATTGAATCATGAATCATGAATCATGAATTATAAATTGAATCATGAATCATAAATCATGAATTGAATCATGAATCATGAATCGAATCATAAATCATGATTTGAATCATGAATCATGAATCGAATCATGAATCATGAATTGAATCATGAAACATGAATTGAATCATGAATCATGAATTGAATCATGAATTGAATCATGAATCATGAATCGAATCCTGAATCATGAATTGAATCATGAATTAAATCATGAATTGAATCATGAATTTATTCATGAATTGAATCATGAATTAAATCATCAATTGAATAATGAATATTCAATTGAATCATGAATCATGAATCATAAATCAAATCATGATTCATGAATTGAATCATGAATCGAATCATGAATTGAGTCATGAATCATGAATTGAATCATGAATCATGAATTGAATCATGAATCATGAATTGAATCATGAATCATGAAAATGAATTGAATAATGAATCGAATCATGAATTGAATCTTGAAGAATCATGAATTGAATCATGAATTATGAATCATGAATCATGAATAATGAATCATAAATTGAATCATGAATCATTAATCATGAATTGAATCATGAATTGAGTCATGAATCATGAATTGAATCATGAATCATGAATTGAATCATGAATCATGAAAATGAATTGAATAATGAATCGAATCATGAATTGAATCTTGAAGAATCATGAATTGAATCATGAATTATGAATCATGAATCATGAATAATGAATCATAAATTGAATCATGAATCATTAATCATGAATTGAATCATGAATCATGAATTGAATCATAAATCATGAATCATGAATCATGAATTGAATCATGAATCATGAATTGAAACATGAATAATGAATCATGAATTGAATCATGAATCATGAATCATGAATTGAATCATGAATTGAATCATGAATCATGAATCGAATCATGAATCATGAATTGAATCATGAATTGAATCATAATTCATGAATTGAATCATGAATCGAATCATGAATTGAGTCATGAATCATGTATTGAATCATGAATCATGAATTATGAATCATGTATTGAATCATGAATTCAATCATGAATCATGAATCATGAATTCAATCATGAATCATGAATTCAATCATGAATCATAAATCATGAATCATAAATTGAATCATGAATTGAATCATGAATTGAATCATTAATCATGAATTATGAATCATGTATTGAATCATGAATTCAATCATGAATCATGAATTCAATCATGAATCATAAATCATGAATCATGAATCATAAATTGAATCATGAATCATGAATCATGAATTGAATCATGAATCATGAATTTAATCATTAATCATGAATCGAATCATGAATTGAGTCATAATTCATGAATTGAATCATGAATCATAAATCTTGAATCATGAATCATGAATCATAAATTATGAATCATGAATCAAATCATGAATCATAAATCATGAATTATGAATCGAATCATGAATCATAAATTATGAATCATGAATTGAATCATGAATCATAAATTTTGAATCATGAATCGAATCATGAATCATAAATTATGAATCATGAATTGAATCATGAATCATAAATTTTGAATCGAATCATGAATTATAAATCATTAATTCATGAATTGAATCATGAATCATGAATTGAATCATGAATCATGAATCATGAATCATAAATTGAAGCATGAATCATGAATCATGAATTGAATCATGAATCATAAATCGAATCCTGAATCATGAATTGAATCATGAATTAAATCATGAATTGAATCATGAATTTATTCATGAATTGAATCATGAATTAAATCATCAATTGAATAATGAATATTCAATTGAATCATGAATCATGAATCATAAATCAAATCATGATTCATGAATTGAATCATGAATCGAATCATGAATTGAGTCATGAATTATGTATTGAATCATGAATCATGAATTGAATCATGAATCATGAATCATGAATTGAATCATGAATTATGAATCATGAATCATGAATAATGAATCATAAATTGAATCATGAATCATTAATCATGAATTGAATCATGAATCATGAATCATGAATAATGAATCATAAATTGAATCATGAATCATTAATCATGAATTGAATCATGAATCATGAATTGAATCATAAATCATGAATCATGAATCATGAATTGAATCATGAATCATGAATTGAGACATGAATAATGAATCATGAATTGAATCATGAATCATGAATCATGAATTGAATCATGAATTGAATCATGAATCATGAATCGAATCATGAATCATGAATTGAATCATGAATTGAATCATAATTCATGAATTGAATCATGAATCGAATCATGAATTGAGTCATGAATCATGTATTGAATCATGAATTCAATCATGAATCATGAATCATGAATTTAATCATGAATCATGAATTCAATCATGAATCATAAATCATGAATCATAAATTGAATCATGAATTGAATCATGAATTGAATCATGAATCATGAATTATGAATCATGTATTGAATCATGAATTCAATCATGAATCATGAATCATGAATTCAATCATGAATCATAAATCATGGATCATGAATCATAAATTGAATCATGAATCATGAATCATGAATTGAATCATGAATCATGAATTTAATCATTAATCATGAATCGAATCATGAATTGAGTCATAATTCATGAATTGAATCATGAATCATAAATCTTGAATCATGAATCATGAATCATGAATCATAAATTATGAATCATGAATCAAATCATGAATCATGAATCATGAATTATGAATCGAATCATGAATCATAAATTATGAATCATGAATTGAATCATGAATCATAAATTTTGAATCATGAATCGAATCATGAATCATAAATTATGAATCATGAATTGAATCATGAATCATAAATTTTGAATCATGAATTGAATCATGAATCATGAATCATAAATTGAATCATAAATCATGAATCATGAATCGAATCATGAATTATAAATCATTAATTCATGAATTGAATCATGAATCATGAATTGAATCATGAATCATGAATCATGAATCATAAATTGAAGCATGAATCATGAATCATAAATTGAATCATGAATCATAAATCGAATCATGAATCATAAATTGAATCATGAATCATGAATCATAAATTAAATCATTAATCATGAATTGAATCATGAATTGAATCATGAATCATGAATCATGAATTGAATCATGAATTGAATCATGAATCATGAATCATGAATCAAATCATGAATCATTAATCAAATCATGAATCATGATTTGAATCATGAATCATGAATCATGAATCGAATCATGAATCATGAATCATGAATCATGAATAATGAATTGAATCATGAATCATGAATCGAATCATGAATCACGAATCATGAATCATGAATCGAATCATGCATCATGAATAATGAATTGAATCATGAATCATGAATCATGAATTGAATCATGAATCATGAATCAAATCATGAATCATGAATCATGAACTGAATCATGAATCGAATCATGAATCATGAATAATGAATTGAATCATGAATCATGAATCATGAATCATGATATGAATCATGAATCATGAATCATGAATCATATCATGAATCATGAATCATGAATCATGAATCATGAATTGAGTCATGAATCATGAATTGAATCATGAATCATGAATCATGAATTGAATCATGAATCATGAATTAAGAATCATAAATTGAATCATGAATTGAATCATGAATCATGAATCGAATCATGAATCATGAATTGAATCATGAATTATGAATCATGAATTATGAATCATGAATCATGAATCTTGAATCATGAATTGAATTATAAATTGAATCATCAATCATGAATCATGAATTGAATCATGAATCATGAATCATGAATCATGAATTGAATCATTAATTGAATCATCAATCATGAATCATGAATTGAATCATGAATCATGAATCATGAATCATGAATCATGAATTGAATCATTAATTGAATCATAAATCATGAATCATGAATTGAATCATGAATCATGAATCATGAATTGAATCATGAATTGAATCATAAATCATGAATCATGAATTGAATCATGAATTATGAATCAAGCATCATGAATCAAGAATCATGAATCAAATCATGAATCATGAATTGAATCATGAATCATGAATAATAAATCATGAAATGAATCATGAATCATGAATCATGAATCATAAATTGAAGCATGAATCATGAATCATGAATTGAATCATGAATCATAAATCGAATCATGAATCATAAATTGAATCATGAATCATGAATCATAAATTAAATCATTAATCATCAATTGAATCATGAATTGAATCATGAATCATGAATCATGAATTGAATCATGAATTGAATCATGAATTGAATCATGAATCATGAATCATGAATTGAATCATGAATTGAATCATGAATCATGAATCATGAATCAAATCATGAATCATGAATCAAATCATGAATCATGATTTGAATCATGAATCATGAATCATGAATTGAATCATGAATCATGAATTTAATCATTATTCATGAATCGAATCATGAATTGAGTCATAATTCATGAATTGAATCATGAATCATAAATCTTGAATCATGAATCATGAATCATGAATCATAAATTATGAATCATGAATCAAATCATGAATCATGAATCATGAATTATGAATCGAATCATGAATCATAAATTATGAATCATGAATTGAATCATGAATCATAAATTTTGAATCATGAATCGAATCATGAATCATAAATTATGAATCATGAATTGAATCATGAATCATAAATTTTGAATCATGAATTGAATCATGAATCATAAATTGAATCATAAATCATGAATCATGAATCGAATCATGAATTATAAATCATTAATTCATGAATTGAATCATGAATCATGAATTGAATCATGAATCATGAATCATGAATCATAAATTGAAGCATGAATCATGAATCATAAATTGAATCATGAATCATAAATCGAATCATGAATCATAAATTGAATCATGAATCATGAATCATAAATTAAATCATTAATCATGAATTGAATCATGAATTGAATCATGAATCATGAATCATGAATTGAATCATGAATTGAATCATGAATCATGAATCATGAATCAAATCATGAATCATTAATCAAATCATGAATCATGATTTGAATCATGAATCATGAATCATGAATCGAATCATGAATCATGAATCATGAATCAAATCATGAAACATGAATCATGAATCATGAATCATGAATCGAATCATGCATCATGAATAATGAATTGAATCATGAATCATGAATCATGAATTGAATCATGAATCATGAATCAAATCATGAATCATGAATCATGAACTGAATCATGAATAGAATCATGAATCATGAATAATGAATTTAATCATGAATCATGAATCATGAATCATGATATGAATCATGAATCATGAATCATATCATGAATCATGAATCATGAATCATGAATCATGAATTGAGTCATGAATCATGAATTGAATCATGAATCATGAATTGAATCATGAATCATGAATTAAGAATCATAAATTGAATCATGAATTGAATCATGAATCATGAATCGAATCATGAATCATGAATTGAATCATGAATTATGAATCATGAATTATGAATCATGAATCATGAATCTTGAATCATGAATTGAATTATAAATTGAATCATCAATCATGAATCATGAATTGAATCATGAATCATGAATCATGAATCATGAATCATGAATTGAATCATTAATTGAATCATGAATCATGAATCATGAATTGAATCATGAATCATGAATCATGAATCATGAATCATGAATTGAATCATTAATTGAATCATAAATCATGAATCATGAATTGAATCATGAATCATGAATCATGAATTGAATCATGAATTGAATCATAAATCATGAATCATGAATTGAATCATGAATTATGAATCAAGCATCATGAATCAAGAATCATGAATCAAATCATGAATCATGAATTGAATCATGAATCATGAATAATAAATCATGAAATGAATCATGAATCATGAATCATGAATCATAAATTGAAGCATGAATCATGAATCATGAATTGAATCATGAATCATAAATCGAATCATGAATCATAAATTGAATCATGAATCATGAATCATAAATTAAATCATTAATCATCAATTGAATCATGAATTGAATCATGAATCATGAATCATGAATTGAATCATGAATTGAATCATGAATCATGAATCATGAATCAAATCATGAATCATGAATCAAATCATGAATCATGATTTGAATCATGAATCATGAATCATGAATCGAATCATGAATCATGAATCATGAATCATGAATAATGAATTGAATCATGAATCATGAATTATGAATCGAATCATGAATCATGAATCAAATCATGAATCATGAATAATGAATTTAATCATGAATCATGAATCATGAATCATGAATTCAATCAAGAATCATGAATCGAATCATGAATCATGAATCGAATCATGCATCATGAATAATGAATTGAATCATGAATCAAGAATCATGAATTGAATCATGAATCATGAATCAAATCATGAATCATGAATCATGAACTGAATCATGAATCGAATCATGAATCATGAATAATGAATTGAATCATGAATCATGAATCATGAATCATGATTTGAATGATGAATCATGAATCGAATCATGAATCATGAATCATGAATCATGAATCATGAATTGAGTCATGAATCATGAATTGAATCATGAATCATGAATCATGAATTGAATCATGAATCATGAATTAAGAATCATAAATTGAATCATGAATTGAATCATGAATCATGAATCGAATCATGAATCATTAATTGAATCATGAATTATGAATCATGAATTATGAATCATGAATCTTGAATCATGAATTGAATTATAAATTGAATCATCAATCATGAATCATGAATTGAATCATGAATCATGAATCATGAATTGAATCATTAATTGAATCATAAATCATGAATCATGAATTGAATCATGAATTATGAATCAAGAATCATGACTCAAGAATTATGAATCAAATCATGAATCATGAATTGAATCATGAATCATGAATCATGAATTGAATCATGAATCATGAATCATGAATTGAATCATGAATTGAATCATAAATCATGAATCATGAATTGAATCATGAATTATGAATCAAGAATCATGAATCAAGAATCATGAATCAAATCATGAATCATGAATTGAATCATGAATCATGAATAATAAATCATGAAATGAATCATGAATCATGAATCGAATCATGAATCATGAATAATGAATTGAATCATGAATCATGAATCATGAATTGAATCATGAATTATGAATCGAATCATGAATCATGAATCATGAATCATGAATCATGTATCGAATCATAAATCATGAATTAAATCATGAATCATGAATTGAATCATGAATCATGAATCGAATCATGAATCATGAATTGAATCATGAATCATGAATTGAATCATGAATCATGAATCATGAATTGAATCATGAATTGAATCATGAATCATGAATCATGAATCATGAATTGAATTATGAATTAAATCATGAATCAAATCATGAATTGAATCATAAATTGAATCATGAATTGAATCATGAATCATGAATTGAATCATGAATCATGAATCATGAATCATAAATTGAATCATGAATCATAAATCATGAATTGAATCATGAATCATGAATCGAATCATAAATCATGAATTGAATCATGAATCATGAATCGAATCATGAATCATGAATTGAATCATGAATCATGAATTGAATCATGAATCAAGAATCATGAATCGAATCATGAATCATGAATCATGAATCATGAATCGAATCATGCATCATGAATAATGAATTGAATCATGAATCATGAATCATGAATTGAATCATGAATCATGAATCAAATCATGAATCATGAATCATGAACTGAATCATGAATCGAATCATGAATCATGAATAATGAATTGAATCATGAATCATGAATCATGAATCATGATATGAATCATGAATCATGAATCATATCATGAATCATGAATCATGAATCATGAATCATGAATCATGAATTGAGTCATGAATCATGAATTGAATCATGAATCATGAATCATGAATTGAATCATGAATCATGAATTAAGAATCATAAATTGAATCATGAATTGAATCATGAATCATGAATCGAATCATGAATCATGAATTGAATCAAGAATTATGAATCATGAATTATGAATCATGAATCATGAATCTTGAATCATGAATTGAATTATAAATTGAATCATCAATCATGAATCATGAATTGAATCATGAATCATGAATCATGAATCATGAATCATGAATTGAATCATTAATTGAATCATCAATCATGAATCATGAATTGAATCATGAATCATGAATCATGAATCATGAATCATGAATTGAATCATTAATTGAATCATAAATCATGAATCATGAATTGAATCATGAATCATGAATCATGAATTGAATCATGAATTGAATCATAAATCATGAATCATGAATTGAATCATGAATTATGAATCAAGCATCATGAATCAAGAATCATGAATCAAATCATGAATCATGAATTGAATCATGAATCATGAATAATAAATCATGAAATGAATCATGAATCATGAATCATGAATCATAAATTGAAGCATGAATCATGAATCATGAATTGAATCATGAATCATAAATCGAATCATGAATCATAAATTGAATCATGAATCATGAATCATAAATTAAATCATTAATCATCAATTGAATCATGAATTGAATCATGAATCATGAATCATGAATTGAATCATGAATTGAATCATGAATCATGAATCATGAATCAAATCATGAATCATGAATCAAATCATGAATCATGATTTGAATCATGAATCATGAATCATGAATTGAATCATGAATCATGAATTTAATCATTATTCATGAATCGAATCATGAATTGAGTCATAATTCATGAATTGAATCATGAATCATAAATCTTGAATCATGAATCATGAATCATGAATCATAAATTATGAATCATGAATCAAATCATGAATCATGAATCATGAATTATGAATCGAATCATGAATTATAAATTATGAATCATGAATTGAATCATGAATCATAAATTTTGAATCATGAATCGAATCATGAATCATAAATTATGAATCATGAATTGAATCATGAATCATAAATTTTGAATCATGAATTGAATCATGAATCATGAATCATAAATTGAATCATAAATCATGAATCATGAATCGAATCATGAATTATAAATCATTAATTCATGAATTGAATCATGAATCATGAATTGAATCATGAATCATGAATCATGAATCATAAATTGAAGCATGAATCATGAATCATAAATTGAATCATGAATCATAAATCGAATCATGAATCATAAATTGAATCATGAATCATGAATCATAAATTAAATCATTAATCATGAATTGAATCATGAATTGAATCATGAATCATGAATCATGAATTGAATCATGAATTGAATCATGAATCATGAATCATGAATCAAATCATGAATCATTAATCAAATCATGAATCATGATTTGAATCATGAATCATGAATCATGAATCGAATCATGAATCATGAATCATGAATCATGAATAATGAATTGAATCATGAATCATGAATCATGAATCGAATCATGAATCATGAATCATGAATCAAATCATGAATCATGAATAATGAATTTAATCATGAATCATGAATCATGAATTCAATCAAGAATCATGAATCGAATCATGAATCATGAATCATGAATCATGAATCGAATCATGCATCATGAATAATGAATTGAATCATGAATCATGAATCATGAATTGAATCATGAATCATGAATCAAATCATGAATCATGAATCATGAACTGAATCATGAATCGAATCATGAATCATGAATAATGAATTGAATCATGAATCATGAATCATGAATCATGATATGAATCATGAATCATGAATCATATCATGAATCATGAATCATGAATCATGAATCATGAATCATGAATTGAGTCATGAATCATGAATTGAATCATGAATCATGAATCATGAATTGAATCATGAATCATGAATTAAGAATCATAAATTGAATCATGAATTGAATCATGAATCATGAATCGAATCATGAATCATGAATTGAATCATGAATTATGAATCATGAATTATGAATCATGAATCATGAATCTTGAATCTTGAATTGAATTATAAATTGAATCATCAATCATGAATCATGAATTGAATCATGAATCATGAATCATGAATCATGAATCATGAATTGAATCATTAATTGAATCATCAATCATGAATCATGAATTGAATCATGAATCATGAATCATGAATCATGAATCATGAATTGAATCATTAATTGAATCATAAATCATGAATCATGAATTGAATCATGAATCATGAATCATGAATTGAATCATGAATTGAATCATAAATCATGAATCATGAATTGAATCATGAATTATGAATCAAGCATCATGAATCAAGAATCATGAATCAAATCATGAATCATGAATTGAATCATGAATCATGAATAATAAATCATGAAATGAATCATGAATCATGAATCATGAATCATAAATTGAAGCATGAATCATGAATCATGAATTGAATCATGAATCATAAATCGAATCATGAATCATAAATTGAATCATGAATCATGAATCATAAATTAAATCATTAATCATCAATTGAATCATGAATTGAATCATGAATCATGAATCATGAATTGAATCATGAATTGAATCATGAATCATGAATCATGAATCAAATCATGAATCATGAATCAAATCATGAATCATGATTTGAATCATGAATCATGAATCATGAATCGAATCATGAATCATGAATCATGAATCATGAATAATGAATTGAATCATTAATCATGAATTATGAATCGAATCATGAATCATGAATCATGAATCAAATCATGAATCATGAATAATGAATTTAATCATGAATCATGAATCATGAATTCAATCAAGAATCATGAATTGAATCATGTATCAAGAATCATGAATTGAATCATGAATCATGAATCAAATCATGAATCATGAATCATGAACTGAATCATGAATCGAATCATGAATCATGAATAATGAATTGAATCATGAATCATGAATCATGATTTGAATGATGAATCATGAATCGAATCATGAATCATGAATCATGAATCATGAATTGAGTCATGAATCATGAATTGAATCATGAATCATGAATCATGAATTGAATCATGAATCATGAATTAAGAATCATAAATTGAATCATGAATTGAATCATGAATCATGAATCGAATCATGAATCATGAATTGAATCATGAATTATGAATCATGAATTATGAATCATGAATCTTGAATCATGAATTGAATTATAAATTGAATCATCAATCATGAATCATGAATTGAATCATGAATCATGAATCATGAATTGAATCATGAATTGAATCATAAATCATGAATCATGAATTGAATCATGAATTATGAATCAAGAATCATGAATCAAGAATCATGAATCAAATCATGAATCATGAATTGAATCATGAATCATGAATAATAAATCATGAAATGAATCATGAATCATGAATCGAATCATGAATCATGAATAATGAATTGAATCATGAATTATGAATCGAATCATGAATCATGAATCATGAATCATGAATCATGTATCGAATCATAAATCATGAATTAAATCATGAATCATGAATTGAATCATGAATCATGAATCGAATCATGAATCATGAATTGAATCATGAATCATGAATTGAATCATGAATCATGAATCATGAATTGAATCATGAATTGAATCATGAATCATGAATCATGAATCATGAATTGAATTATGAATTAAATCATGAATCATGAATCATGAATTGAGACATGAATCATGAATCATGAATCAAATCATGAATTGAATCATAAATTGAATCATGAATTGAATCATGAATCATGAATTGAATCATGAATCATGAATCATGAATCATAAATTGAATCATGAATCATAAATCATGAATTGAATCATGAATCATGAATCGAATCATAAATCATGAATTGAATCATGAATCATGAATCGAATCATGAATCATGAATTGAATCATGAATCATGAATTGAATCATGAATCATGAATCATGAATTGAATCATGAATTGAATAATGAATCATGAATCGAATCCTGAATCATGAATTGAATTATTAATTAAATCATGAATTGAATCATGAATTAAATCATGAATTGAATCATGAATTAAATCATCAATTGAATAATGAATCATCAATTGAATCATGAATCATGAATCATAAATCAAATCATGAATCATGAATTGAATCATGAATCGAATCATGAATTGAGTCATGAATCATGAATTGTATCATGAATCATGAATTAAATCATGAATCATGAATCATGAATTGAATCATAAATTGAATCATGAATCATGAATTGAATCATGAATCATGAAATGAATTATGAATCATGAATCGAATCATGAATCATGAATTATGAATCATGAATTATGAATCATGAATTGAAGCATGAATCATGAATCAAATCATGAATCATGAATCATGAATTGAATCATGAATCATGAATTGAATAATGAATCGAATCATGAATTGAATCTTGAAGAATCATGAATTGAATCATGAATCAGGAATTGAATCATGAATTATGAATCATGAATCATGAATCATGAATTGAATTATGAATCATGAATCATGAATCATGAATCATGAATCATGAATTGAATCATGAATTGAATCATGAATCATGAATCATGAATTGAATCATAAATCATGAATCATGAATCATGAATTGAATCATGAATCATGAATCATGAATCGAATCATGAATCATGAATCGAATCATGAATCATGAATTGAGACATGAATCATGAATCATGAATTGAATCATGAATCATGAATCATGAATTGAATCATGAATTGAATCATGAATCATGAATCAAATCATGAATCATGAATTGAATCATGAATTGAATCATAATTCATAAATTGAATCATGAATCGAATCATGAATTGAGTCATGAATCATGTATTGAATCATGAATCATGAATTATGAATCATGTATTGAATAATGAATTCAATCATGAATCATGAATCATGAATTCAATCATGAATCATGAATTCAATCATGAATCATGAATTCAATCATGAATCATAAATCATGAATCATGAATCATAAATTGAATCATGAATCATGAATTCAATCATGAATTGAATCATGAATCATGAATTATGAATCATGTATTGAATCATGAATTGAATCATGAATCATGAATCATGAATCATGAATTCAATCATGAATCATAAATCATGAATCGTGAATCATAAATCATGAATCATGAATCATAAATTGAATCATGAATCATGAATCATGAATTGAATCATGAATCATGAATCGAATCATGAATCATGAATTATGAAATGAATCATAAATCATGAATTATGAATCGAATCATGAATCATAAATTATGAATCATAAATCAAATCATGAATCATGAATCATGAATTATGAATCGAATCATGAATCATAAATTATGAATCATGAATTGAATCATGAATCATAAATTGTGAATCATGAATCGAATCATGAATCATAAATTATGAATCATGAATTGAATCATGAATCATGAATTATGAATCATAAATTGAATCATAAATCATGAATCTTGAATCGAATCATGAATCATGAATCATGAATCATAAATTGAATCATGAATCATAAATTATGAATTGAATCATGAATCATAAATTGAATCATGAATCATGAATCATGAATTATGAATTGAATCATGAATCAGGAATTGAATCATGAATCATGAATCATGAATCATGAATCATGAATTGAATCATGAATTGAATCATGAATCATAAATCATGAATTGAATCATGAATCATAAATTGAATCATAAATCATGAATCATGAATCATGAATTGAATCATGAATCATGAATCATGAATCAAATCATGAATCATGAATCGAATCATGAATCATGAATCGAATCATGAATCATGAATTGAGACATGAATCATGAATCATGAATTGAATCATGAATCATGAATCATGAATTGAATCATGAATTGAATCATGAATCATGAATCAAATCATGAATCATGAATTGAATCATGAATTGAATCATAATTCATAAATTGAATCATGAATCGAATCATGAATTGAGTCATGAATCATGTATTGAATCATGAATCATGAATTATGAATCATGTATTGAATAATGAATTCAATCATGAATCATGAATCATGAATTCAATCATGAATCATGAATTCAATCATGAATCATGAATTCAATCATGAATCATAAATCATGAATCATGAATCATAAATTGAATCATGAATCATGAATTCAATCATGAATTGAATCATGAATCATGAATTATGAATCATGTCTTGAATCATGAATTGAATCATGAATCATGAATCATGAATCATGAATTCAATCATGAATCATAAATCATGAATCGTGAATCATAAATCATGAATCATGAATCATAAATTGAATCATGAATCATGAATCATGAATTGAATCATGAATTGAATCATGAATTTAATCATGAATCATGAATCGAATCATGAATCATGAATTATGAAATGAATCATAAATCATGAATTATGAATCGAATCATGAATCATAAATTATGAATCATAAATCAAATCATGAATCATGAATCATGAATTATGAATCGAATCATGAATCATAAATTATGAATCATGAATTGAATCATGAATCATAAATTGTGAATCATGAATCGAATCATGAATCATAAATTATGAATCATGAATTGAATCATGAATCATGAATTATGAATCATAAATTGAATCATAAATCATGAATCTTGAATCGAATCATGAATCATGAATCATGAATCATAAATTGAATCATGAATCATAAATCATGAATTGAATCATGAATCATAAATTGAATCATGAATCATGAATCATGAATTATGAATTGAATCATGAATCAGGAATTGAATCATGAATTATGAATCATGAATCATGAATCATGAATTGAATTATGAATCATGAATCATGAATCATGAATCATAAATTGAATCATGAATCATGAATTGAATCATGAATTGAATCATGAATCATGAATCATGAATTGAATCATAAATCATGAATCATGAATCATGAATTGAATCATGAATTGAGAATCATGAATCGAATCATGAATCATGAATTGAGACATGAATCATGAATCATGAATCAAATCATGAATTGAATCATAAATTGAATCATGAATTGAATCATGAATCATGAATTGAATCATGAATCATGAATCATGAATCATAAATTGAATCATGAATCATAAATCATGAATTGAATCATGAATCATGAATCGAATCATAAATCATGAATTGAATAATGAATCATGAATCATGAATTGAATCATGAATCATGAATTGAATCATGAATCATGAATTGAGAATTGAATCATGAATTGAATCAAGAATCATGAATCGGATCCTGAATCATGAATTGAATTATGAATTAAATCATGAATTGAATCATGAATTAAATCATGAATTGAATCATGAATTAAATCATCAATTGAATAATGAATC
This sequence comes from Mixophyes fleayi, assembly GCF_038048845.1. Taxonomy (NCBI): domain Eukaryota; kingdom Metazoa; phylum Chordata; class Amphibia; order Anura; family Limnodynastidae; genus Mixophyes; species Mixophyes fleayi. Next base: position 39,912 of record NW_027446302.1, on the reverse strand, counting down.
ATCAATTGAATCATGAATCATGAATCATAAATCAAATCATGAATCATGAATTGAATCATGAATCGAATCATGAATTGAGTCATGAATCATGAATTGAATCATGAATCATGAATTGAATCATGAATCATAAATCATGAATTGAATCATGAATCATGAATCGAATCATGAATCATAAATCATGAATTGAATCATAAATCATGAATCACGAATCGAATCATGAATCATAAATCATGAATCATGAATTGAATCATGAATCATAAATTATGAATCATGAATTGAATCATGAATAATGAATTGAATCATGAATCATGAATCGAATCATGAATCAAGAATCATGAATTGAATCATAAATCATGAATCATGAATTCAATCATGAATCATGAATTCAATCATGAATCATAAATCATGAATCATGAATCATAAATTGAATCATGAATCATGAATCATGAATTCAATCATGAATTGAATCATGAATCATGAATTATGAATCATGTATTGAATCATGAATTCAATCATAAATCATAAATCATGAATCATGAATTCAATCATGAATCATAAATCATGAATCGTGAATCATAAATCATGAATCATGAATCATAAATTGAATCATGAATCATGAATCATGAATTGAATCATGAATTGAATCATGAATTTAATCATGAATCATGAATCGAATCATGAATCATGAATTATGAAATGAATCATAAATCATGAATTATGAATCGAATCATGAATCATAAATTATGAATCATAAATCAAATCATGAATCATGAATCATGAATTATGAATCGAATCATGAATCATAAATTATGAATCATGAATTGAATCATGAATCATAAATTATGAATCATAAATTGAATCATAAATCATGAATCTTGAATCGAATCATGAATCATGAATCATGAATCATAAATTGAATCATGAATCATAAATCATGAATTGAATCATGAATCATAAATTGAATCATGAATCATGAATCATCAATTATGAATTGAATCATGAATCAGGAATTGAATCATGAATTATGAATCATGAATCGAATCATGAATCATGAATTGAGACATGAATCATGAATCATGAATCAAATCATGAATTGAATCATAAATTGAATCATGAATTGAATCATGAATCATGAATTGAATCATGAATCATGAATCATGAATCATAAATTGAATCATAAATCATAAATCATGAATTGAATCATGAATCATGAATCGAATCATAAATCATGAATTGAATCATGAATCATGAATCGAATCATGAATCATGAATTGAATCATGAATCATGAATTGAATCATGAATCATGAATCATGAATTGAATCATGAATTGAATCATGAATCATGAATCGAATCCTGAATCATGAATTGAATTATGAATTAAATCATGAATTGAATCATGAATTAAATCATGAATTGAATCATGAATTAAATCATCAATTAAATAATGAATCATCAATTGAATCATGAATCATGAATCATAAATCAAATCATGAATCATGAATTGAATCATGAATCGAATCATGAATTGAGTCATGAATCATGAATTGAATCATGAATCATGAATTGAATCATGAATCATGAATCATGAATTGAATCATAAATTGAATCATGAATCATGAATTGAATCATGAATCATAAATCATGAATTGAATCATGAATCATGAATCGAATCATGAATCATAAATCATGAATTGAATCATAAATCATGAATCACGAATCGAATCATAAATCATGAATCATGAATTGAATCATAAATCATGAATCATGAATCAAATCATGAATCATGAATTATGAATCATGAATTATGAATCATGAATTGAATCATGAATTATGAATTGAAGCATGAATCATGAATTGAATTATGAATCATGAGATATGAATCATGAATTGAATTATAATTCATGAATTATGAATCATGAATTGCATCATAAATCATGAATCATGAATCAAATCAAGAATCATGAATTATGAATCATGAATTATGAATCATGAATTGAATCATGAATTATGAATTGAAGCATGAATCATGAATCGAATCATGAATCATGAATTGAATCATGAATCATGAAATGAATTATGAATCATGAATCGAATCATGAATCATGAATTATGAATCATGAATTATGAATCATGAATTGAATCATGAATCATGAATTGAAGCATGAATCATGAATCATGAATTGAATAATGAATCGAATCATGAATTGAAACTTGAAGAATCATGAATTGAATCATGAATCAGGAATTGAATCATGAATTATGAATCATGAATCATGAATTGAATTATGAATCATGAATCATGAATCACGAATCATGAATTGAATCATAAATTGAATCATGAATCATGAATCATGAATTGAATCATGAATTGAATCATGAATCATGAATCATGAATTGAATCATAAATCATGAATCATGAATCATGAATCATGAATTGAATCATGAATCATGAATCATGAATCGAATCATGAATCATGAATTGAATCATGAATCATGAATTGAGACATGAATCATGAATCATGAATTGAATCATGAATCATGAATTGAATCATGAATTGAATCATGAATCATGAATCAAATCATGAATCATGAATTGAATCATGAATTGAATCATAATTCATAAATTGAATCATGAATCAAATCATGAATTGAGTCATGAATCATGTATTGAATCATGAATCATGAATTATGAATCATGTATTGAATCATGAATTCAATCATATATCATGAATCATGAATTCAATCATGAATCATGAATTCAATCATGAATCATAAATCATGAATCATGAATCATAAATTGAATCATGAATCATGAATTCAATCATGAATTGAATCATGAATCATGAATTATGAATCATGTATTGAATCATGAATTCAATCATGAATCATGAATCATGAATCATGAATTCAATCATGAATCATAAATCATGAATCGTGAATCATAAATCATGAATCATGAATCATAAATTGAATCATGAATCATGAATTGAATCATGAATTGAATCATGAATTGAATCATGAATCATGAATCGAATCATGAATCATGAAATGAATCATAAATCTTGAATCATGAATCGAATCATGAATCATAAATTATGAATCATAAATCAAATCATGAATCATGAATCATGAATTATGAATCGAATCATGAATCATAAATTATGAATCATGAATTTTGAATCATGAATCGAATCATGAATCATAAATTATGAATCATGAATTGAATCATGAATCATGAATTATGAATCATAAATTGAATCATAAATCATGAATCTTGAATCGAATCATGAATTATGAATCATGATTCATGAATTGAATCATGAATCATGAATTGAATCATGAATCATGAATCATGAATCATAAATTGAATCATGAATCATAAATCATGAATTGAATCATGAATCATAAATTGAATCATGAATCATGAATCATGAATTATGAATTGAATCATGAATCAGGAATTGAATCATGAATTATGAATCATGAATCATGAATCATGAATTGAATTATGAATCATGAATCATGAATCATAAATTGAATCATGAATCATGAATTGAATCATGAATTGAATCATGAATCATGAATTGAATCATAAATCATGAATCATGAATCATGAATTGAATCATGAATTGAGAATCATGAATCGAATCATGAATCATGAATCGAATCATGAATCATGAATCGAATCATGAATCATGAATTGAGACATGAATCATGAATCATGAATTGAATCATGAATCATGAATCATGAATTGAATCATGAATTGAATCATGAATCATGAATCAAATCATGAATCATGAATTGAATCATGAATTGAATCATAATTCATGAATTGAATCATGAATCGAATCATGAATTGAGCCATGAATCATTTATTGAATCATGAATCATGAATTATGAATCATGTATTGAATCATGAATTCAATCATGAATCATGAATCATGAATTCAATCATGAATCATGAATTCAATCATGAATCATAAATCATGAATCGTGAATCATGAATTAAATCATGAATTGAATCATGAATCATGAATTATGAATCATGTATTGAATCATGAATTCAATCATGAATCATGAATCATGAATTCAATCATGAATCATAAATCATGAATCGTGAATCATAAATTATGAATCGTGAATCATAGATTGAATCATGAATTGAATCATGAATTGAATCATGAATCATAAATCATGAATTTAATCATGAATCATGAATCGAATCATGAATCATGAATTATGAATTGAATCATAAATCTTGAATCATGAATCGAATCATGAATCATAAATTATGAATCATGAATCAAATCATGAATCATGAATCATGAATTATGAATCGAATCATGAATCATAAATTATGAATCATGAATTGAATCATGAATCATGAATTATGAATCATAAATTGAATCATAAATCATGAATCATAAATTAAAGCATTAATCATGAATTGAATCATGAATTGAATCATGAAGCATGAATCATGAATTGAATCATGAATCATGAATTGAATCATGAATCATGAATTGAATCATGAATCATGAATCATAAATTAAAGCATTAATCATGAATTGAATCATGAATTGAATCATGAAGCATGAATCATGAATTGAATCATGAATCATGAATCATGAATTGAATCATGAATCATGAATTGAATCATGAATCATGAATTGAATCATGAATCATGAATTGAATCATGAATTGAATCATGAATCATGAATCATGAATTGAATCTTGAATCATGTATCATGAATCAAATCATGAATCATGAATTGAATCATGAATCATGAATAATGAATTGAATCATGAATCATGAATCGAATCATGAATCATGAATAATGAATTGAATCATGAAGCACGAATCATGAATTGAATCATGAATCATGAATCGAATCATGAATCATGAATCATGAATCATGAATCGAATCATGCACCATGAATAAGGAATTGAATCATGAATCATGAATCATGAATTGAATCATGAATCATGAATCAAATCATGAATCATGAATCATGAAATGAATCATGAATCATGAATCGAATCATGAATCATAAATAATGAATTGAATCATGAATCATGAATCATGAATCATGATTTGAATCATGAATCATGAATCGAATCATGAATCATGAATCATGAATCATGAATTGAATCATAAATCATTAATCAGGAATCGAATCATGAATCATGAATCATGTATCATGAAATGAATCATGAATCATGAATTGAATCATGAATCATGAATTATGAATCATGAAATGAATCATGAATCATGAATCGAATCAGGAATCATGAATCATGAATTAAATCAGGAATCATGAATCGAATCATGAATTGAATCTTGAAGAATCATGAATCGAATCATGAATCATGAATCGAATCAGGAATCATGAATCATGAATTAAATCAGGAATCATGAATCAAATCATGAATTGAATCTTGAAGAATCATGAATTGAATCATGAATTGAATCTTGAAGAATCATGAATTTAATCATGAATCATGAATTGAATCATGAATTATGAATCATGAATTATGAATCATGAATCTTGAATCATGAATTGAATTATGAATCATGAATCATAAATTGATTCATGAATCGTGAATCATGAATTGAATTATGAATTGAATCATGAATCATGAATCATGAATTGAATCATAAATCATGAATCATGAATCATGAATTGAATCATGAATCATGAATCAAATCATGAATCATGAATTGAGACATGAATCATGAATCATGAATTAAATCATGAATCATGAATCATGAATTGAATCATGAATCATGAATCATGAATCATTAATTGAATCATAAATCATGAATCATGAATCATGAAACATGTATCATGAAATGAATCATGAATCATGAATTGAATCATGAATCATGAATTATGAATCATGAATTGAATCATGAGTCATGAATTATGAATCATGAATTGCATCATAAATCATGAATAATGAATCAAATCATGAATCATAAATCATGAATCGAATCATGAATCATGAATCATGAATCATGTATCATGAAATGAATCATAAATCATGAATCATGAATCGAATCATGAATCATGAATCATGAATCATGAATTGAATCATAAATCATGAATTGAAGCATGAATCATGAATCATGAATCATGAATTGAATCATAAATCATGAATCATGAATCGAATCATGAATCATGAATCATGAATCATGTATCATGAAATGAATCGTGAATCATGAATTGAATCATGAATCATGAATCATGAAATGAATCATGAATCATGAATCGAATCAGGAATCATGAATCATGAATTAAATCATGAATCATGAATCGAATCATGAATCATGAATCATGAATTGAATCATGAATCGAATCATGAATTGTATCTTGAAGAATCATAAATCGAATCATGAATTGAATCTTGAAGAATCATGAATTTAATCATGAATCATGAATTGAATCATTAATTATGAATCATGTATCATGAATCATGAATCATGAATTGAGTTATGAATCATGAATCATGAATCATAAATTGAATCATGAATCATGAATCATGAATTGAATCATGAATTGAATCATGAATCATGAATCATGAATTGAATCATAAATCATGAATCATGAATCTTGAATTGAATCATGAATCATGAATCATAAATCGAATCATGAATCATGAATTGAGACATGAATCATGAATCATGAATTAAATCATGAATCATGAATTGAATCATGAATCATGAATCAAATCATGAATCAAGAATCATGAATTGAATCATGAATCATGAATCATGAATCATTAATTGAATCATAAATCATGAATCATGAATCATGAAACATGTATCATGAAATTAATCATGAATCATGAATTGAATCATGAATCATGAATTATGAATCATGAATTGAATCATGAATCATGAATTGAATCATGAATTATGAATCATGAATTGAATCATGAGTCATGAATTATGAATCATGAATTGCATCATAAATCATGAATAATAAATTGAATCATGAATCATAAATCATGAATTGAATCATGAATCATGAATAATAAATTGAATCATGAATCATAAATCATGAATCGAATCATGAATCATGAATTATGAATCATGAATTATGAATCGAATCATGAATCATAAATTATGAATCATGAATCGAATCATGAATCATAAATTATGACTCATGAGTTGAATCATGAATCATAAATTTTAAATCATGAATTGAATCATGAATCATGAATTATGAATCATAAATTGAATCATAAATCATGAATCATAAATTAAAGCATTAATCATGAATTGAATCATGAATTGAATCATGAAGCATGAATCATGAATCATGAATTGAATCATGAATCATGAATTGAATCATGAATCATGAATCATAAATTAAAGCATTAATCATGAATTGAATCATGAATTGAATCATGAATCATGAATCATGAATTGAATCATGAATCATGAATCATGAATTGAATCATGAATCATAAATTGAATCATGAATCATGAATTGAATCATGAATCATGAATTGAATCATGAATTGAATCATGAATCATGAATCATGAATTGAATCATCAATCATGTATCATGAATCAAATCATGAATCATGAATTGAATCATGAATCATGAATAATGAATTGAATCATGAATCATGAATCGAATCATGAATCATGAATCATGAATCGAATCATGAATCATGAATAATGAATTGAATCATGAAGAATGAATCATGAATTGAATCATGAATCATGAATCGAATCATGAATCATGAATCATGAATCATGAATCATGAATCATGAATCGAATCATGCACCATGAATAAGGAATTGAATTATGAATCATGAATCATGAATTGAATCATGAATCATGAATTAAATCATGAATCATGAATCATGAAATGAATCATGAATCATGAATCGAATCATGAATCATGAATTGAATCATGAATCATGAATCATAAATTAAAGCATTAATCATGAATTGAATCATGAATTGAATCATGAATCATGAATCATGAATTGAATCATGAATCGTGAATCATGAATTGAATCATGAATCATGAATTGAATCATGAATCATGAATTGAATCATGAATCATGAATCATGAATTGAATCATGAATCATGAATTGAATCATGAATCATGTATCATGAATCAAATCATGAATCATGAATTGAATCATGAATCATGAATAATGAATTGAATCATAATTCATGAATCGAATCATGAATCATGAATCATGAATCGAATCATGAATCATGAATAATGAATTGAATCATGAAGCATGAATCATGAATTGAATCATGAATCATGAATCGAATCATGAATCATGAATCATGAATCATGAATCATGAATCGAATCATGCACCATGAATAAGGAATTGAATCATGAATCATGAATCATGAATTGAATCATGAATCATGAATCAAATCATGAATCATGAATCATGAAATGAATCATGAATCATGAATCGAATCATGAATCATGAATAATGAATTGAATCATGAATCATGAATCATGAATCATGATTTGAATCATGAATCATGAATCGAATCATGAATCATGAATCATGAATCATGAATCATGAATTGAATCATGAATCATGAATTGAATCATGAATCATGAATCATAAATTGAATCATAATTTGAATCATGAATCATGAATCGAATCATGAATCATGAATTGAATCATGAATCATGAATTGAATCATGAATCATGAATCGAATCATAAATCAAGAATCATGAATTGAATCATAAATCATTAATCAGGAATCGAATCATGAATCATGAATCATGTATCATAAAATGAATCATGAATCATGAATCAAATCAGGAATCATGAATCATGAATTAAATCAGGAATCATGAATCGAATCATGAATTGAATCTTGAAGAATCATGAATCGAATCATGAATCATGAATCGAATCAGGAATCATGAATCATGAATTAAATCAGGAATCATGAATCGAATCATGAATTGAATCTTGAAGAATCATGAATCGAATCATGAATTGAATCTTGAAGAATCATGAATTTAATCATGAATCATGAATTGAATCATGAATTATGAATCATGAATTATGAATCATGAATCTTGAATCATGAATTGAATTATGAATCATGAATCATAAATTGAATCATGAATCGTGAATCATGAATTGAATCATGAATTGAATCATGAATCATGAATCATGAATTGAATCATAAATCATGAATCATGAATCATGAATTGAATCATGAATCATGAATCAAATCATGAATCATGAATTGAGACATGAATCATGAATCATGAATTAAATCATGAATCATGAATCATGAATTGAATCATGAATCATGAATCATGAATCATTAATTGAATCATAAATCATGAATCATGAAACATGTATCATGAAATGAATCATGAATCATGAATTGAATCATGAATCATGAATAATGAATCATGAATTGAATCATGAGTCATGAATTATGAATCATGAATTGCATCATAAATCATGAATAATGAATCAAATCATGAATCATAAATCATGAATCGAATCATGAATCATGAATTATGAATCATGAATTATGAATCATGACTTGAATCATGAATCATGAATTGAAGCATGAATCATGAATCATGAATTGAATCATAAATCATGAATCATGAATCGAATCATGAATCATGAATCATGAATCATGTATCATGAAATGAATCATGAATCATGAATTGAATCATGAATCATGAATCATGAATCATGAAATGAATCATGAATCATGAATCGAATCAGGAATCATGAATCATGAATTAAATCATAAATCATGAATCGAATCATGAATCATGAATCATGAATTGAATCATGAATCGAATCATGAATTGAATCTTGAAGAATCATAAATCGAATCATGAATTGAATCTTGAAGAATCATGAATTTAATCATGAATCATGAATTGAATCATGAATTATAAATCATGAATCATGAATCATGAATCATGAATCATGAATTGAATCATGAATTGAATCATGAATCATGAATCATGAATTGAATCATAAATCATGAATCATGAATCTTGAATTGAATCATGAATCATGAATCATAAATCGAATCATGAATCATGAATTGAGACATGAATCATGAATCATGAATTAAATCATGAATCATGAATTGAATCATGAATCATGAATTAAATCATGAATCAAGAATCATGAATTGAATCATGAATCATGAATCATGAATCATTAATTGAATCATAAATCATGAATCATGAATCATGAAACATGTATCATGAAATTAATCATGAATCATGAATTGAATCATGAATCATGAATTATGAATCATGAATTGAATCATGAATCATGAATTGAATCATGAATTATGAATCATGAATTGAATCATGAGTCATGAATTATGAATCATGAATTGCATCATAAATCATGAATAATAAATTGAATCATGAATCATAAATCATGAATTGAATCATGAATCATGAATAATAAATTGAATCATGAATCATAAATCATGAATCGAATCATGAATCATGAATTATGAATCATGAATTATGAATCGAATCATGAATCATAAATTATGAATCATGAATCGAATCATGAATCATAAATTATGAATCATGAGTTGAATCATGAATCATAAATTTTGAATCATGAATTGAATCATGAATCATGAATTATGAATCATAAATTGAATCATAAATCATGAATCATAAATTAAAGCATTAATCATGAATTGAATCATGAATTGAATCATGAAGCATGAATCATGAATTGAATCATGAATCATGAATCATGAATTGAATCATGAATCATGAATTGAATCATGAATCATGAATCATAAATTAAAGCATTAATCATGAATTGAATCATGAATTGAATCATGAATCATGAATCATGAATTGAATCATGAATCATGAATCATGAATTGAATCATGAATCATGAATTGAATCATGAATCATGAATTGAATCATGAATCATGAATTGAATCATGAATTGAATCATGAATCATGAATCATGAATTGAATCATCAATCATGTATCATGAATCAAATCATGAATCATGAATTGAATCATGAATCATGAATAATGAATTGAATCATGAATCATGAATCGAATCATGAATCATGAATCATGAATCGAATCATGAATCATGAATAATGAATTGAATCATGAAGCATGAATCATGAATTGAATCATGAATCATGAATCGAATCATGAATCATGAATCATGAATCATGAATCATGAATCATGAATCATGAATCGAATCATGCACCATGAATAAGGAATTGAATCATGAATCATGAATCATGAATTAAATCATGAATCATGAATTAAATCATGAATCATGAATCATGAAATGAATCATGAATCATGAATCGAATCATGAATCATGAATTGAATCATGAATCATGAATCATAAATTAAAGCATTAATCATGAATTGAATCATGAATTGAATCATGAATCATGAATCATGAATTGAATCATGAATCATGAATCATGAATTGAATCATGAATCATGAATTGAATCATGAATCATGAATTGAATCATGAATCATGAATCATGAATTGAATCATGAATCATGAATTGAATCATGAATCATGTATCATGAATCAAATCATGAATCATGAATTGAATCATGAATCATGAATAATGAATTGAATCATGAATCATGAATCGAATCATGAATCATGAATCATGAATCGAATCATGAATCATGAATAATGAATTGAATCATGAAGCATGAATCATGAATTGAATCATGAATCATGAATCGAATCATGAATCATGAATCATGAATCATGAATCATGAATCATGAATCATGAATCGAATTATGCACCATGAATAAGGAATTGAATCATGAATCATGAATCATGAATTAAATCATGAATCATGAATTAAATCATGAATCATGAATCATGAAATGAATCATGAATCATGAATCGAATCATGAATCATGAATTGAATCATGAATCATGAATCATAAATTAAAGCATTAATCATGAATTGAATCATGAATTGAATCATGAATCATGAATCATGAATTGAATCATGAATCATGAATCATGAATTGAATCATGAATCATGAATTGAATCATGAATCATGAATTGAATCATGAATCATGAATCATGAATTGAATCATGAATCATGAATTGAATCATGAATCATGTATCATGAATCAAATCATGAATCATGAATTGAATCATGAATCATGAATAATGAATTGAATCATGAATCATGAATCGAATCATGAATCATGAATCATGAATCGAATCATGAATCATGAATAATGAATTGAATCATGAAGCATGAATCATGAATTGAATCATGAATCATGAATCGAATCATGAATCATGAATCATGAATCATGAATCATGAATCATGAATCGAATCATGCACCATGAATAAGGAATTGAATCATGAATCATGAATCATGAATTGAATCATGAATCATGAATCAAATCATGAATCATGAATCATGAAATGAATCATGAATCATGAATCGAATCATGAATCATGAATAATGAATTGAATCATGAATCATGAATCATGATTTGAATCATGAATCATGAATCGAATCATGAATCATGAATCATGAATTAAATCAGGAATCATGAATCGAATCATGAATTGAATCTTGAAGAATCATGAATCGAATCATGAATCATGAATCGAATCAGGAATCATGAATCATGAATTAAATCAGGAATCATGAATCGAATCATGAATTGAATCTTGAAGAATCATGAATCGAATCATGAATTGAATCTTGAAGAATCATGAATTTAATCATGAATCATGAATTGAATCATGAATTATGAATCATGAATTATGAATCATGAATCTTGAATCATGAATTGAATTATGAATCATGAATCATAAATTGAATCATGAATCGTGAATCATGAATTGAATCATGAATTGAATCATGAATCATGAATCATGAATTGAATCATAAATCATGAATCATGAATCATGAATTGAATCATGAATCATGAATCAAATCATGAATCATGAATTGAGACATGAATCATGAATCATGAATTAAATCATGAATCATGAATCATGAATTGAATCATGAATCATGAATCATGAATCATTAATTGAATCATAAATCATGAATCATGAAACATGTATCATGAAATGAATCATGAATCATGAATTGAATCATGAATCATGAATTATGAATCATGAATTGAATCATGAGTCATGAATTATGAATCATGAATTGCATCATAAATCATGAATAATGAATCAAATCATGAATCATAAATCATGAATCGAATCATGAATCATGAATTATGAATCATGAATTATGAATCATGACTTGAATCATGAATCATGAATTGAAGCATGAATCATGAATCATGAATTGAATCATAAATCATGAATCATGAATCGAATCATGAATCATGAATCATGAATCATGTATCATGAAATGAATCATGAATCATGAATTGAATCATGAATCATGAATCATGAATCATGAAATGAATCATGAATCATGAATCGAATCAGGAATCATGAATCATGAATTAAATCATGAATCATGAATCGAATCATGAATCATGAATCATGAATTGAATCATGAATCGAATCATGAATTGAATCTTGAAGAATCATAAATCGAATCATGAATTGAATCTTGAAGAATCATGAATTTAATCATGAATCATGAATTGAATCATGAATTATAAATCATGAATCATGAATCATGAATCATGAATCATGAATTGAATCATGAATTGAATCATGAATCATGAATCATGAATTGAATCATAAATCATGAATCATGAATCTTGAATTGAATCATGAATCATGAATCATAAATCGAATCATGAATCATGAATTGAGACATGAATCATGAATCATGAATTAAATCATGAATCATGAATTGAATCATGAATCATGAATCAAATCATGAATCAAGAATCATGAATTGAATCATGAATCATGAATCATGAATCATTAATTGAATCATAAATCATGAATCATGAATCATGAAACATGTATCATGAAATTAATCATGAATCATGAATTGAATCATGAATCATGAATTATGAATCATGAATTGAATCATGAATCATGAATTGAATCATGAATTATGAATCATGAATTGAATCATGAGTCATGAATTATGAATCATGAATTGCATCATAAATCATGAATAATAAATTGAATCATGAATCATAAATCATGAATTGAATCATGAATCATGAATAATAAATTGAATCATGAATCATAAATCATGAATCGAATCATGAATCATGAATTATGAATCATGAATTATGAATCGAATCATGAATCATAAATTATGAATCATGAATCGAATCATGAATCATAAATTATGAATCATGAGTTGAATCATGAATCATAAATTTTGAATCATGAATTGAATCATGAATCATGAATTATGAATCATAAATTGAATCATAAATCATGAATCATAAATTAAAGCATTAATCATGAATTGAATCATGAATTGAATCATGAAGCATGAATCATGAATTGAATCATGAATCATGAATCATGAATTGAATCATGAATCATGAATTGAATCATGAATCATGAATCATAAATTAAAGCATTAATCATGAATTGAATCATGAATTGAATCATGAATCATGAATCATGAATTGAATCATGAATCATGAATCATGAATTGAATCATGAATCATGAATTGAATCATGAATCATGAATTGAATCATGAATTGAATCATGAATCATGAATCATGAATTGAATCATCAATCATGTATCATGAATCAAATCATGAATCATGAATTGAATCATGAATCATGAATAATGAATTGAATCATGAATCATGAATCGAATCATGAATCATGAATCGAATCATGAATCATGAATAATGAATTGAATCATGAAGCATGAATCATGAATTGAATCATGAATCATGAATCGAATCATGAATCATGAATCATGAATCATGAATCATGAATCATGAATCATGAATCGAATCATGCACCATGAATAAGGAATTGAATCATGAATCATGAATCATGAATTGAATCATGAATCATGAATTAAATCATGAATCATGAATCATGAAATGAATCATGAATCATGAATCGAATCATGAATCATGAATTGAATCATGAATCATGAATCATAAATTAAAGCATTAATCATGAATTGAATCATGAATTGAATCATGAATCATGAATCATGAATTGAATCATGAATCATGAATCATGAATTGAATCATGAATCATGAATTGAATCATGAATCATGAATTGAATCATGAATCATGAATCATGAATTGAATCATGAATCATGAATTGAATCATGAATCATGTATCATGAATCAAATCATGAATCATGAATTGAATCATGAATCATGAATAATGAATTGAATCATGAATCATGAATCGAATCATGAATCATGAATCATGAATCGAATCATGAATCATGAATAATGAATTGAATCATGAAGCATGAATCATGAATTGAATCATGAATCATGAATCGAATCATGAATCATGAATCATGAATCATGAATCATGAATCGAATCATGCACCATGAATAAGGAATTGAATCATGAATCATGAATCATGAATTGAATCATGAATCATGAATCAAATCATGAATCATGAATCATGAAATGAATCATGAATCATGAATCGAATCATGAATCATGAATAATGAATTGAATCATGAATCATGAATCATGATTTGAATCATGAATCATGAATCGAATCATGAATAATGAATCATGAATCATGAATCATGAATTGAATCATGAATCATGAATTGAATCATGAATCATGAATCATAAATTGAATCATAATTTGAATCATGAATCATGAATCGAATCATGAATCATGAATTGAATCATGAATCATGAATTGAATCATGAATCATGAATCGAATCATAAATCAAGAATCATGAATTGAATCATAAATCATTAATCAGGAATCGAATCATGAATCATGAATCATGTATCATGAAATGAATCATGAATCATGAATCGAATCAGGAATCATGAATCATGAATTAAATCAGGAATCATGAATCGAATCATGAATTGAATCTTGAAGAATCATGAATCGAATCATGAATCATGAATCGAATCAGGAATCATGAATCATGAATTAAATCAGGAATCATGAATCGAATCATGAATTGAATCTTGAAGAATCATGAATCGAATCATGAATTGAATCTTGAAGAATCATGAATTTAATCATGAATCATGAATTGAATCATGAATTATGAATCATGAATTATGAATCATGAATCTTGAATAATGAATTGAATTATGAATCATGAATCATAAATTGAATCATGAATCGTGAATCATGAATTGAATCATGAATTGAATCATGAATCATGAATCATGAATTGAATCATAAATCATGAATCATGAATCATGAATTGAATCATGAATCATGAATCAAATCATGAATCATGAATTGAGACATGAATCATGAATCATGAATTAAATCATGAATCATGAATCATGAATTGAATCATGAATCATGAATCATGAATCATTAATTGAATCATAAATCATGAATCATGAAACATGTATCATGAAATGAATCATGAATCATGAATTGAATCATGAATCATGAATTATGAATCATGAATTGAATCATGAGTCATGAATTATGAATCATGAATTGCATCATAAATCATGAATAATGAATCAAATCATGAATCATAAATCATGAATCGAATCATGAATCATGAATTATGAATCATGAATTATGAATCATGACTTGAATCATGAATCATGAATTGAAGCATGAATCATGAATCATGAATTGAATCATAAATCATGAATCATGAATCGAATCATGAATCATGAATCATGAATCATGTATCATGAAATGAATCATGAATCATGAATTGAATCATGAATCATGAATCATGAATCATGAAATGAATCATGAATCATGAATCGAATCAGGAATCATGAATCATGAATTAAATCATGAATCATGAATCGAATCATGAATCATGAATCATGAATGAATCATGAATCGAATCATGAATTGAATCTTGAAGAATCATAAATCGAATCATGAATTGAATCTTGAAGAATCATGAATTTAATCATGAATCATGAATTGAATCATGAATTATAAATCATGAATCATGAATCATGAATCATGAATCATGAATTGAGTTATGAATCATGAATTGAATCATGGATTGAATCATGAATCATGAATCATGAATTGAATCATAAATCATGAATCATGAATCTTGAATTGAATCATGAATCAAGAATCATAAATTGAATCATGAATCATAAATCATGAATTGAATCATGAATCATGAATAATAAATTGAATCATGAATCATAAATCATGAATCGAATCATGAATCATGAATTATGAATCATGAATTATGAATCGAATCATGAATCATAAATTATGAATCATGAATCATAAATTATGAATCATGAGTTGAATCATGAATCATAAATTTTGAATCATGAATTGAATCATGAATCATGAATTATGAATCATAAATTGAATCATAAATCATGAATCATAAATTAAAGCATTAATCATGAATTGAATCATGAATTGAATCATGAAGCATGAATCATGAATTGAATCATGAATCATGAATCATGAATTGAATCATGAATTGAATCATGAATCATGAATTGAATCATGAATCATGAATCATAAATTAAAGCATTAATCATGAATTGAATCATGAATTGAATCATGAATCATGAATCATGAATTGAATCATGAATCATGAATCATGAATTGAATCATGAATCATGAATTGAATCATGAATCATGAATTGAATCATGAATCATGAATCATGAATTGAATCATGAATTGAATCATGAATCATGAATCATGAATTGAATCATGAATCATGTATCATGAATCAAATCATGAATCATGAATTGAATCATGAATCATGAATAATGAATTAAATCATGAATCATGAATCGAATCATGAATCATGAATCGAGTCATGAATCATGAATAATGAATTGAATCATGAAGCATGAATCATGAATTGAATCATGAATCATGAATCGAATCATGAATCATGAATCATGAATCATGAATCATGAATCATGAATCGAATCATGCACCATGAATAAGGAATTGAATCATGAATCATGAATCATGAATTGAATCATGAATCATGAATCAAATCATGAATCATGAATCATGAAATGAATCATGAATCATGAATCGAATCATGAATCATGAATCGAACCATGAATCATGAATAATGAATTGAATCATGAATCATGAATCATGATTTGAATCATGAATCAAGAATCGAATCATGAATCATGAATTGAGTCATGAATCATGAATTGAATCATGAATCATGAATTGAATCATGAATCATGAACTAAGAATCATAAATTGAATCATGAATTGAATCATGAATCATGAATCATAAATTGAATCATAATTTGAATCATGAATCATGAATCGAATCATGAATCATGAATTGAATCATGAATCATGAATTGAATCATGAATCATGAATCGAATCATAAATCAAGAATCATGAATTGAATCATAAATCATTAATCAGGAATCGAATCATGAATCATGAATCATGTATCATGAAATGAATCATGAATCATGAATTGAATCATGAATCATGAATTATGAATCATGAAATGAATCATGAATCATGAATCGAATCAGGAATCATGAATCATAAATTAAATCAGGAATCATGAATCGAATCATGAATTGAATCTTGAAGAATCATGAATCGAATCATGAATCATGAATCATGAATTAAATCAGGAATCATGAATCGAATCATGAATTGAATCTTGAAGAATCATGAATCGAATCATGAATCATGAATCGAATCAGGAATCATGAATCATGAATTAAATCAGGAATCATGAATCGAATCATGAATTGAATCTTGAAGAATCATGAATCGAATCATGAATTGAATCTTGAAGAATCATGAATTTAATCATGAATCATGAATTGAATCATGAATTATGAATCATGAATTATGAATCATGAATCTTGAATCATGAATTGAATTATGAATCATGAATCATAAATTGAATCATGAATCGTGAATCATGAATTGAATCATGAATTGAATCATGAATCATGAATCATGAATTGAATCATAAATCATGAATCATGAATCATGAATTGAATCATGAATCATGAATCAAATCATGAATCATGAATTGAGACATGAATCATGAATCATGAATTAAATCATGAATCATGAATCATGAATTGAATCATGAATCATGAATCATGAATCATTAATTGAATCATAAATCATGAATCATGAATCATGAAACATGTATCATGAAATGAATCATGAATCATGAATTGAATCATGAATCATGAATTATGAATCATGAATTGAATCATGAGTCATGAATTATGAATCATGAATTGCATCATAAATCATGAATAATGAATCAAATCATGAATCATAAATCATGAATCGAATCATGAATCATGAATTATGAATCATGAATTATGAATCATGACTTGAATCATGAATCATGAATTGAAGCATGAATCATGAATCATGAATCATGAATTGAATCATAAATCATAAATCATGAATCGAATCATGAATCATGAATCATGAATCATGAATCATGAATCATGTATCATGAAATGAATCATGAATCATGAATTGAATCATGAATCATGAATCATGAATCATGAATCATGAAATGAATCATGAATCATGAATCGAATCAGGAATCATGAATCATGAATTAAATCATGAATCATGAATCGAATCATGAATCATGAATTGAATCATGAATCGAATCATGAATTGAATCTTGAAGAATCATAAATCGAATCATGAATTGAATCTTGAAGAATCATGAATTTAATCATGAATCATGAATTGAATCATGAATTATAAATCATGAATCATGAATCATTAATCATGAATCATGAATTGAGTTATGAATCATGAATCATGAATCATAAATTGAATCATGAATCATGAATCATGAATTGAATCATGAATTGAATCATGAATCATGAATCATGAATTGAATCATAAATCATGAATCATGAATCTTGAATTGAATCATGAATCATGAATCATAAATTGAATCATGAATCATGAATTGAGACATGAATCATGAATCATGAATTAAATCATGAATCATGAATTGAATCATGAATCATGAATCGAATCATGAATCAAGAATCATGAATTGAATCATGAATCATGAATCATTAATTGAATCATAAATCATGAATTATGAATCATGAAACATGTATCATGAAATGAATCATGAATCATGAATTGAATCATGAATCATGAATTATGAATCATGAATTGAATCATGAGTCATTAATTATGAATCATGAATTGCATCATAAATCATGAATAATGAATCAATTCATGAATCATAAATCATGAATCGAATCATGAATCATGAATTATGAATCATGAATTATGAATCATAAATCATGAATCGAATCATGAATTATGAATCATGAATTATGAATCATGACTTGAATCATGAATCATGAATTGAAGCATGAATCATGAATCATGAATCATGAATTGAATCATAAATCATGAATCATGAATCGAATCATGAATCATAAATTGAATCATGAATCATGAATTATGAAATGAATCATGAATCATGAATTGAATCATGAATTGAATCATGAATCATGAATCATGAATTGAATCATAAATCATGAATCATGAATTGAATCATGAATTGAGAATCATGAATCGAATCATGAATCATGAATCGAATCATGAATCATGAATTGAGACATGAATCATGAATCATGAATTGAATCATGAATCATGAATTGAATCATGAATTGAATCATGAATCATGAATCAAATCATGAATCATGAATTGTATCATGAATTGAATCATAATTCATGAATTGAATCATGAATCGAATCATGAATTGAGTCATGAATCATGTATTGAATCATGAATGATGAATTATGTATTGAATCATGAATTTAATCATGAATCATAAATCATGAATCATGAATCATGAATTCAATCATGAATTGAATCATGAATCATGAATAATGAATCATGTATTGAATCATGAATTGAATCATGAATTATGAATCATGAATTCAATCATGAATCATAAATCATGAATCATGAATCATGAAACATGTATCATGAAATGAATCATGAATCATAAATTGAATCGTGAATCATGAATTATGAATCATGAATTGAATCATGAGTCATTAATTATGAATCATGAATTGCATCATAAATCATGAATAATGAATCAAATCATGAATCATAAATCATGAATCGAATCATGAATTATGAATCATGAATTATGAATCATGACTTGAATCATGAATCATGAATTGAAGCATGAATCATGAATCATGAATCATGAATTGAATCATAAATCATGAATCATGAATCGAATCATGAATCATAAATTGAATCATGAATCATGAATCATGAATTATGAAATGAATCATGAATCATGAATTGAATCATGAATTGAATCATGAATCATGAATCATGAATTGAATCATAAATCATGAATCATGAATTGAATCATGAATCATGAATCATGAATCGAGTCATGAATCATGAATAATGAATTGAATCATGAAGCATGAATCATGAATTGAATCATGAATCATGAATCGAATCATGAATCATGAATCATGAATCATGAATCATGAATCATGAATCGAATCATGCACCATGAATAAGGAATTGAATCATGAATCATGAATCATGAATTGAATCATGAATCATGAATCAAATCATGAATCATGAATCATGAAATGAATCATGAATCATGAATCGAATCATGAATCATGAATCGAACCATGAATCATGAATAATGAATTGAATCATGAATCATGAATCATGAATCATGATTTGAATCATGAATCAAGAATCGAATCATGAATCATGAATTGAGTCATGAATCATGAATTGAATCATGAATCATGAATTGAATCATGAATCATGAACTAAGAATCATAAATTGAATCATGAATTGAATCATGAATCATGAATCATAAATTGAATCATAATTTGAATCATGAATCATGAATCGAATCATGAATCATGAATTGAATCATAAATCATGAATTGAATCATGAATCATGAATCGAATCATAAATCAAGAATCATGAATTGAATCATAAATCATTAATCAGGAATCGAATCATGAATCATGAATCATGTATCATGAAATGAATCATGAATCATGAATTGAATCATGAATCATGAATTATGAATCATGAAATGAATCATGAATCATGAATCGAATCAGGAATCATGAATCATGAATTAAATCAGGAATCATGAATCGAATCATGAATTGAATCTTGAAGAATCATGAATCGAATCATGAATCATGAATCATGAATTAAATCAGGAATCATGAATCGAATCATGAATTGAATCTTGAAGAATCATGAATCGAATCATGAATCATGAATCGAATCAGGAATCATGAATCATGAATTAAATCAGGAATCATGAATCGAATCATGAATTGAATCTTGAAGAATCATGAATCGAATCATGAATTGAATCTTGAAGAATCATGAATTTAATCATGAATCATGAATTGAATCATGAATTATGAATCATGAATTATGAATCATGAATCTTGAATCATGAATTGAATTATGAATCATGAATCATAAATTGAATCATGAATCGTGAATCATGAATTGAATCATGAATCATGAATCATGAATTGAATCATAAATCATGAATCATGAATCATGAATTGAATCATGAATCATGAATCAAATCATGAATCATGAATTGAGACATGAATCATGAATCATGAATTAAATCATGAATCATGAATCATGAATTGAATCATGAATCATGAATCATGAATCATTAATTGAATCATAAATCATGAATCATGAATCATGAAACATGTATCATGAAATGAATCATGAATCATGAATTGAATCATGAATCATGAATTATGAATCATGAATTGAATCATGAGTCATGAATTATGAATCATGAATTGCATCATAAATCATGAATAATGAATCAAATCATGAATCATAAATCATGAATCGAATCATGAATCATGAATTATGAATCATGAATTATGAATCATGACTTGAATCATGAATCATGAATTGAAGCATGAATCATGAATCATGAATCATGAATTGAATCATAAATCATAAATCATGAATCGAATCATGAATCATGAATCATGAATCATGAATCATGTATCATGAAATGAATCATGAATCATGAATTGAATCATGAATCATGAATCATGAATCATGAAATGAATCATGAATCATGAATCGAATCAGGAATCATGAATCATGAATTAAATCATGAATCATGAATCGAATCATGAATCATGAATTGAATCATGAATCGAATCATGAATTGAATCTTGAAGAATCATAAATCGAATCATGAATTGAATCTTGAAGAATCATGAATTTAATCATGAATCATGAATTGAATCATGAATTATAAATCATGAATCATGAATCATGAATCATGAATCATGAATTGAGTTATGAATCATGAATCATGAATCATAAATTGAATCATGAATCATGAATCATGAATTGAATCATGAATTGAATCATGAATCATGAATCATGAATTGAATCATAAATCATGAATCATGAATCTTGAATTGAATCATGAATCATGAATCATAAATTGAATCATGAATCATGAATTGAGACATGAATCATGAATCATGAATTAAATCATGAATCATGAATTGAATCATGAATCATGAATCGAATCATGAATCAAGAATCATGAATTGAATCATGAATCATGAATCATTAATTGAATCATAAATCATGAATTATGAATCATGAAACATGTATCATGAAATGAATCATGAATCATGAATTGAATCATGAATCATGAATTATGAATCATGAATTGAATCATGAGTCATTAATTATGAATCATGAATTGCATCATAAATCATGAATAATGAATCAATTCATGAATCATAAATCATGAATCGAATCATGAATCATGAATTATGAATCATGAATTATGAATCATAAATCATGAATCGAATCATGAATTATGAATCATGAATTATGAATCATGACTTGAATCATGAATCATGAATTGAAGCATGAATCATGAATCATGAATCATGAATTGAATCATAAATCATGAATCATGAATCGAATCATGAATCATAAATTGAATCATGAATCATGAATTATGAAATGAATCATGAATCATGAATTGAATCATGAATTGAATCATGAATCATGAATCATGAATTGAATCATAAATCATGAATCATGAATCATGAATTGAATCATGAATTGAGAATCATGAATCGAATCATGAATCATGAATCGAATCATGAATCATGAATTGAGACATGAATCATGAATCATGAATTGAATCATGAATCATGAATTGAATCATGAATTGAATCATGAATCATGAATCAAATCATGAATCATGAATTGTATCATGAATTGAATCATAATTCATGAATTGAATCATGAATCGAATCATGAATTGAGTCATGAATCATGTATTGAATCATGAATGATGAATTATGTATTGAATCATGAATTTAATCATGAATCATAAATCATGAATCATGAATCATGAATTCAATCATGAATTGAATCATGAATCATGAATTATGAATCATGTATTGAATCATGAATTGAATCATGAATTATGAATCATGAATTCAATCATGAATCATAAATCATGAATCATGAATCATGAAACATGTATCATGAAATGAATCATGAATCATAAATTGAATCGTGAATCATGAATTATGAATCATGAATTGAATCATGAGTCATTAATTATGAATCATGAATTGCATCATAAATCATGAATAATGAATCAAATCATGAATCATAAATCATGAATCGAATCATGAATTATGAATCATGAATTATGAATCATGACTTGAATCATGAATCATGAATTGAAGCATGAATCATGAATCATGAATCATGAATTGAATCATAAATCATGAATCATGAATCGAATCATGAATCATAAATTGAATCATGAATCATGAATCATGAATTATGAAATGAATCATGAATCATGAATTGAATCATGAATTGAATCATGAATCATGAATCATGAATTGAATCATAAATCATGAATCATGAATTGAATCATGAATTGAGAATCATGAATCGAATCATGAATCATGAATCGAATCATGAATCATGAATTGAGACATGAATCATGAATCATGAATTGAATCATGAATCATGAATTGAATCATGAATTGAATCATGAATCATGAATCAAATCATGAATCATGAATTGTATCATGAATTGAATCATAATTCATGAATTGAATCATGAATCGAATCATGAATTGAGTCATGAATCATGTATTGAATCATGAATGATGAATTATGTATTGAATCATGAATTCAATCATGAATCATAAATCATAAATCATGAATCATGAATTTAATCATGAATTGAATCATGAATCATGAATTATGAATCATGTATTGAATCATGAATTGAATCATGAATCATGAATCATGAATTCAATCATGAATCATAAATCATGAATCGTGAATCATAAATCATGAATCGTGAATCATAGATTGAATCATGAATCATGAATCATGAATTGAATCATGAATTGAATCATGAATCATAAATCATGAAATTTTGAAATCATGAATCATGAATTATGAATCATGAATTGAATCATGAATCATGAATTGAATCATGAGTCATGAATTATGAATCATGAATTGCATCATAAATCATGAATAATAAATTGAATCATGAATCAATAAATTCATGAATCGAATCATGAATCATGAATAATAAATTGAATCATGAATCATAAATCATGAATCGAATCATGAATCATGAATTATGAATCATGAATTATGAATCATGACTTCAATCATGAATCATGAATTGAAGCATGAATCATGAATCATGAATCATGAATTGAATCATAAATCATCAATCATGAATCGAATCATGAAATGAATCATGAATCATGAATCGAATCAGGGAATCATGAATCATGAATTATGAATCATGAATCATGTATCATGAAATGAATCATGAATCATAATTTGAATCATGAATCATGAA
Organism: Mixophyes fleayi; assembly: GCF_038048845.1. Lineage (NCBI taxonomy): Eukaryota > Metazoa > Chordata > Amphibia > Anura > Limnodynastidae > Mixophyes > Mixophyes fleayi. The sequence continues at coordinate 13,837 of NW_027446302.1, read as the reverse complement.
TTATGAATCATGAATTGAATCATGAATCATGAATTATGAATCATGAATTGCATCATAAATCATGAATCATGAACTCGAATCATGAATCATGAATCATGAATTATGAATCATGAATCATGTATCATGAAATGAAACATGAATCATGAATTGAATCATGAATCATGAATTATGAATCATGAATTGGAATCATGAATCATGAATTAATGAATAATGAATTGCATCATAAATCATGAATCATGAATCGAATCATGAAATGAATCATGAATCATGAATCAAATCAGGAATCATGAATCATAAATTAAATCATGAATCATGAATCATGAATTGAAACATGAGTCGAATCATGAATGAATGTTGAAGAATCATGAATCAAATCATTGAATTGAATCTTGAAAGAATCATGAATTTAATCATGAATCATGGAATTGAATCATGAATTATGAATCATGAATCATAAATCATGAAATGAATTATCGAATCATGAATCATAAATTGAATCATGAATTATTGATTCATGATTTAATTCATGATTCATGATTCGATTCATGATTCATGATTTAATTCATGATTTATGATTCCTGATTTGATTCATGATTCATGATTCGATTCATGATTCATGATTTATGATGCAATTCATGATTCATAATTCATGATTCATGATTCAATTCATGAATCATGAATCATGAATCATAAATCATGAATTAAATTATGAATCATGAATCATGAATCATAAATTGAATCATGAATCATGAATCATAAATTGAATCATGAATTGAATCATGAATCATGAATCATGAATCGAATCATGAATCATGAATTGAGACATGAATCATGAATCATGAATTAAATCATGAATCATGAATCATGAATTGAATCATGAATCATGAATCGAATCATGGAATCAAGAATTATGAATTGAATCATGAATCATGAATCATGAATCATTAATTGAATCATAAATCATGAATCATGAGTCCATGAATTATGAATCATGAATTGCATCATAAATCATGAATAATGAATCAAATCATGAATCATAAATCATGAATCGAATCATGAATCATGAATTATGAATCATGAATTATGAATCATGACTTGAATCATGAATCATGAATTGAAGCATGAATCATGAATCATGAATCATGAATTGAATCATAAATCATAAATCATGAATCGAATCATGAATCATGAATCATGAAACATGTATCATGAAATGAATCATGAATCATAAATTGAATCGTGAATCATGAATTATGATATCATGAATTGAATCATGAGTCATTAATTCATGAATCATGAATTGCATCATAAATCATGAATAATGAATCAAATCATGAATCATAAATCATGAATCGAATCATGAATTATGAATCATGAATTATGAATCATGACTTGAATCATGAATCATGAATTGAATCATAAATCATGAATCATGAATCGAATCATGAATCATAAATTGAATCATGAATCATGAATCATGAATTATGAAATGAATCATGAATCATGAATTGAATCATGAATTGAATCATGAATCATGAATCATGAATTGAATCATAAATCATGAATCATGAATTGAATCATGAATTGAGAATCATGAATCGAATCATGAATCATGAATCGAATCATGAATCATGAATTGAGACATGAATCATGAATCATGAATTGAATCATGAATCATGAATTGAATCATGAATTGAATCATGAATCATGAATCAAATCATGAATCATGAATTTTATCATGAATTGAATCATAATTCATGAATTGAATCATGAATCGAATCATGAATTGAGGTCATGAATCATGTATTGAATCATGAATGATGAATTATGTATTGAATCATGAATTCAATCATGAATCATAAATCATAAATCATGAATCATGAATTTAATCATGAATTGAATCATGAATCATGAATTATGAATCATGTATTGAATCATGAATTGAATCATGAATCATGAATCATGAATTCAATCATGAATCATAAATCATGAATCGTGAATCATAAATCATGAATCGTGAATCATAGATTGAATCATGAATCATGAATCATGAATTGAATCATGAATTGAATCATGAATCATAAATCATGAAATTAATCATGAATCATGAATTGAATCATGAATCATGAATTATGAATCATGAATTGAATCATGAATCATGAATTGAATCATGAGTCATGAATTATGAATCATGAATTGCATCATAAATCATGAATAATAAATTGAATCATGAATCATAAATCATGAATCGAATCATGAATCATGAATAATAAATTGAATCATGAATCATAAATCATGAATCGAATCATGAATCATGAATTATGAATCATGAATTATGAATCATGACTATCAATCATGAATCATGAATTGAAGCATGAATCATGAATCATGAATCATGAATTGAATCATAAATCATCAATCATGAATCGAATCATGAAATGAATCATGAATCATGAATCGAATCAGGAATCATGAATCATGAATTATGAATCATGAATCATGTATCATGAAATGAATCATGAATCATAATTTGAATCATGAATCATGAATTATGAATCATGAATTGAATCATGAATCATGAATTATGAATCATGAATTGCATCATAAATCATGAATCATGAATCGAATCATGAATCATGAATCATGAATTATGAATCATGAATCATGTATCATGAAATGAAACATGAATCATGAATTGAATCATGAATCATGAATTATGAATCATGAATTGAATCATGAATCATGAATTATGAATAATGAATTGCATCATAAATCATGAATCATGAATCGAATCATGAAATGAATCATGAATCATGAATCAAATCAGGAATCATGAATCATAAATTAAATCATGAATCATGAATCATGAATTGAAACATGAGTCGAATCATGAATTGAATGTTGAAGAATCATGAATCAAATCATGAATTGAATCTTGAAGAATCATGAATTTAATCATGAATCATGAATTGAATCATGAATTATGAATCATGAATCATAAATCATGAAATGAATTATGAATCATGAATCATAAATTGAATCATGAATTATGATTCATGATTTAATTCATGATTCATGATTCGATTCATGATTCATGATTTAATTCATGATTCATGATTCCTGATTTGATTCATGATTCATGATTCGATTCATGATTCATGATTTATGATGCAATTCATGATTCATAATTCATGATTCATGATTCAATTCATGAATCATGAATCATGAATCATAAATCATGAATTAAATTATGAATCATGAATCATGAATCATAAATTGAATCATGAATCATGAATCATGAATCATGAATTCAATCATGAATTGAATCATGAATCATGAATTATGAATCATGTATTGAATCATGAATTTGAATCATGAATTATGAATCATGAATTCAATCATGAATCATAAATCATGAATCATGAATCATGAAACAATGTATCATGAAATGAATCATGAATCATAAATTGAATCGTGAATCATGAATTATGAATCATGAATTTGAATCATAAATCATGAATAATGAATCAAATCATGAATCATAAATCATGAATCGAATCATGAATTATGAATCATGAATTATGAATCATGACTTGAATCATGAATCATGAATTGAAGCATGAATCATGAATCATGAATCATGAATTGAATCATAAATCATGAATCATGAATCGAATCATGAATCATAAATTGAATCATGAATCATGAATCATGAATTATGAAATGAATCATGAATCATGAATTGAATCATGAATTGAATCATGAATCATGAATCATGAATTGAATCATAAATCATTGAATCATGAATTGAATCATGAATTGAGAATCATGAATCGAATCATGAATCATGAATCGAATCATGAATCATGAATTGAGACATGAATCATGAATCATGAATTGAATCATGAATCATGAATTGAATCATGAATTGAATCATGAATCATGAATCAAATCATGAATCATGAATTGAATCATAATTCATGAATTGAATCATGAATCGAATCATGAATTGAGTCATGAATCATGTATTGAATCATGAATGATGAATTATGTATTGAATCATGAATTCAATCATGAATCATAAATCATAAATCATGAATCATGAATTTAATCATGAATTGAATCATGAATCATGAATTATGAATCATGTATTGAATCATGAATTGATTAATGAATCATGAATCATGAATTCAATCATGAATCATAAATCATGAATCGTGAATCATAAATCATGAATCGTGAATCATAGATTGAATCATGAATCATGAATCATGAATTGAATCATGAATTGAATCATGAATCATAAATCATGAAATTAATCATGAATCATGAATTGAATCATGAATCATGAATTATGAATCATGAATTGAATCATGAATCATGAATTGAATCATGAGTCATGAATTATGAATCATGAATTGCATCATAAATCATGAATAATAAATTGAATCATGAATCATAAATCATGAATCGAATCATGAATCATGAATAATAAATTGAATCATGAATCATAAATCATGAATCGAATCATGAATCATGAATTATGAATCATGAATTATGAATCATGACTTCAATCATTGAATCATGAATTGAAGCATGAATCATGAATCATGAATCATGAATTGAATCATAAATCATCAATCATGAATCGAATCATGAAATGAATCATGAATCATGAATCGAATCAGGAATCATGAATCATGAATTATGAATCATGAATCATGTATCATGAAATGAATCATGAATCATAATTTGAATCATGAATCATGAATTATGAATCATGAATTGAATCATGAATCATGAATTATGAATCATGAATTGCATCATAAATCATGAATCATGAATCGAATCATGAATCATGAATCATGAATTATGAATCATGAATCAATGTATCATGAAATGAAACATGAATCATGAATTGAATCATGAATCATGAATTATGAATCATGAATTGAATCATGAATCATGAATTATGAATAATGAATTGCATCATAAATCATGAATCATGAATCGAATCATGAAATGAATCATGAATCATGAATCAAATCAGGAATCATGAATCATAAATTAAATCATGAATCATGAATTGAAACATGAGTCGAATCATGAATTGAATGTTGAAGAATCATGAATCAAATCATGAATTGAATCTTGAAGAATCATGAATTTAATCATGAATCATGAATTGAATCATGAATTATGAATCATGAATCATAAATCATGAAATGAATTATGAATCATGAATCATAAATTGAATCATGAATTATGATTCATGATTTAATTCATGATTCATGATTCGATTCATGATTCATGATTTAATTCATGATTCATGATTCCTGATTTGATTCATGATTCATGATTCGATTCATGATTCATGATTTATGATGCAATTCATGATTCATTAATTCATGATTCATGATTCAATTCATGAATCATGAATCATGAATCATAAATCATGAATTAAATTATGAATCATGAATCATGAATCATAAATTGAATCATGAATCATGAATCATAAATTGAATCATGAATTGAATCATGAATCATGAATCATGAATCGAATCATGAATCATGAATTGAGACATGAATCATGAATCATGAATTAAATCATGAATCATGAATCATTAATTGACATCATAAATCATGAATCATGAATCATGAAACATATATCATGAAATAATTCATGAATCATGAATTGAATCATGAATCATGAATTATGAATCATGAATTGCATCATAAATCATGAATCATGAATCAAATCATGAATCATGAATCGAATCATGAATCATGAATTATGAATCATGAATTATGAATCATGACTTGAATCATGAATCATGAATTGAAGCATGAATCATGAATCATGAATCGAATCATGAATAATGAATTGAATGATGAATCATGAATTGAATCATGAATTATGAATCATGAATCATGAATTATGAATTAAATTATGAATCATGAATCATGAATCATGAATCATAAATTGAATCATGAATCATGAATTGAATCATGAATCATGAATCGAATCATGAATCATGAATTGAATAATGAATTGAATCATGAATCATGAATTGAATCATGAATCGAATCATGAATTGAATCATGAATCATGAATCATGAATTGAATCATGAATTGAATCATGAATCATGAATTGAATCATGAATTGAATCATGAATCATGAATCATGAATTGAATCATGAATTGAATCATGAATCATGAATTGAATCATGAATCGAATCATGAATTGAGTCATGAATCATGAATTGAATCATGAATCATAATTCATTAATTGAATCATAAATCATGAATCATGAATCATGAATCATGTATCATGAAATGAATCATGAATCATGAATTGAATCATGAATCATGAATTATGAATCATGAATTGAATCATGAATCATAAATCATGAATCATGAATCGAATCATGAATCATGAATCATGAAATGAATCATGAATCATGAAATGAATCATGAATCGAATCAGGAATTATGAATCATATATCATGAATCATGAATTGAATTATGAATCATGAATCATGAATCATAAATTGAATCATGAATCATGAATTTAATCATGAATCATAAATTGAAGCATGAATCATAAATCATGAATTGAATCATGAATCATAAATTGAATCATGAATCATGAATCATGAAGTATGAATTGAATCATGAATCATGAATTGAATCATGAATTGAATCATGAATCATGAATCATGAATTGAATCATAAATCATGAATCATGAATCATGAATTGAATCATGAATTGAGAATCATGAATTGAATTATGAATCATAAATCATGAATCATGAATCATAAATTGAATCATGAATCATGAATTGAATCATGAATTGAATCATGAATCAAGAATCAAGAATTGAATCATAAATCATGAATCATGAATCATGAATTGAATCATGAATTGAGAATCATGAATCGAATCATGAATCATGAATCGAATCATGAATCATGAATTGAGACATGAATCATGAATCATGAATTGAATCATGAATCATGATTTATGAATTGAATCATGAATTGAATCATGAATCATGAATCATGAATCGAATCATGAATCATGAATCATGAATCAAGAATCATGAATCGAATCATGCACCATGAATAAGGAATTTGAAGTCATGAATCATGAATCATGAATTGAATCATGAATCATGAATCAAATCATGAATCATGAAATGAATCATGAATCATGAAATGAATCATGAATCATGAATCGAATCATGAATCATGAATAATGAATTGAAATCATGAATCATGAATCATGATTTGAATCATGAATCATGAATCGAATCATGAATCATGAATTGAATCATGAATCATGAATTAAGAATCATAAATTGAATCATGAATTGAATCATGAATCATGAATCATAAATTGAATCATAATTTCTGAATCATGAATCATGAATCGGAATCATGAATCATGAAGTGAATCATGAATCATGAATTGAATCATGAATTCATGAATCGAATCATAAATCAAGAATCATGAATTTGAATCATGAATCATGAATCATGAATCATGAATTGAATCATAAATCATTAATCAGGAATCGAATCATGAATCATGTATCATGAAATCGAATCATGAATCATGAATTGAATCATGAATCATGAATTATGAATCATGAAATGAATCATGAATCATGAATCGAATCAGGAATCATGAATCATGAATTAAATCAGGGAATCATGAATCGAATCATGAATTGAATCTTGAATAATCATGATTGAATCATGAATTGAATCTTGAAGAATCATGAATTTAATCATGAATCATGATTGAATCATGAATTATGAATCATGAATTATGAATCATGAATCTTGAATCATGAATTGAATTATGAATCATGAATCATAAATTGAATCATGAATCGTGAATCATGAATTGAATCATGAATTGAATCATGAATCATGAATCATGAATTGAATCATAAATCATGAATCATGAATCATGAATTGAATCATGAATCATGAATCAAATCATGAATCATGAATTGAGACATGAATCATGAATCATGAATTAAATCATGAATCATGAATTGAATCATGAATCATGAATCATGAATCATTAATTGAATCATAAATCATGAATCATGAATCATGAAGCATGTATCATGAAATGAATCATGAATCATGAATTGAATCATGAATCATGAATTATGAATCATTGAATTGAATCATGAGTTCATTAATTATCGAATCATGAATTGCATCATAAATCATGAATAATGAATCAAATCATGAATCATAAATTGAATCATGAATCATGAATCATGAATCATGAATTGAATCATAAATCATGAATCATGAATCGAATCATGAATCATAAATTGAATCATGAATCATGAATCATGAATTATGAAATGAATCATGAATCATGAATTGAATCATGAATTGAATCATGAATCATAAATCATGAATCATGAGATCATAAATCATGAATCATGAATCATGAATTGAATCATGAATTGAGAATCATGAATCGAATCATGAATCATGAATCGAAATCATGAATCAAGAATTGAGACATGAATCATGAATCATGAATTGAATCATGAATCATGAATTGAATCATGAATTGAATCATGAATCATGAATCAAATCATGAATCATGAATCAAATCATGAATCATGAATTGTATCATGAATTGAATCATAATTCATGAATTGAATCATGAATCGAATCATGAATTGAGTCATGAATCATGTATTGAATCATGAATGATGAAATTATGTATTGAATCATGAATTCAATCATGAATCATGAATCATGAATACAATCATGAATCATGAATTCAATCATGAATCATAAATCATGAATCATGAATCATGAATTCAATCATGAATTGAATCATGAATCATGAATTATGAATCATGTATTGAATCATGAATTCAATCATGAATCATGAATCATGAATTCAATCATGAATCATAAATCATGAATCGTGAATCATAAATCATGAATCGTGAATCATAGATTGAATCATGAATCATGAATCATGAATTGAATCATGAATTGAATCATGAATCATAAATCATGAATTTAATCATGAATCATGAATCGAATCATGAATCATAAATTATGAATCATGAATCAAATCATGAATCATGAATCATGAATTATGAATCGAAGCATGAATCATAAATTAATGAATCATGAATCAAATCATGAATCATGAATCATGAATTATGAATCGAATCATGAATCATAAATTATGAATCATGAATTGAATCATGAATCATAAATTTTCAATCATGAATCGAATCATGAATCATAAATTATGAATCATGAGTTGAATCATGAATCATAAATTTTGAATCATGAATTGAATCATGAATCATGAATTATGAATCATAAAATTGAATCATAAATCATGAATCTTGAATCGAATCATGAATTATGAATCATGATTCATGAATTGAATCATGAATCATGAATTGAATCATGAATCATAAATTGAATCATGAATCATGAATCATGAATCATAAATTGAATCATGAATCATAAATCATGAATTGAATCATGAATCATAAATTGAATCATGAATCATGAATTATGAATTGAATCATGAATCATGAATCATGAATCATGAATCATGAATTGAATCATGAATCATGAATCATAAATTAAATCATTAATCATGAATTGAATCATGAAATTGAATCATGAAGCATGAATCATGAATTGAATCATGAATAATGAATCATGAATTGAATCATGAATCATGAATTGAATCATGAATCATGAATCATGAATCAAATCATGAATCATGAATTTGAATCATGAATCATGAATAATGAATTGAATCATGAATCATGAATCGAATCAAGAATCATGAATCATGAATCGAATCATGAATTATGAATCATGAATCATGAATCATGAATCATGAATCATGAATTGAGTTATGAATCATGAATCATGAATCATAAATTGAATCATGAATCATGAATTGAATCATGAATTGAATCATGAATCATGAATCATGAATTGAATCATAAATCATGAATCATGAATCTTGAATTGAATCATGAATCAATGAATCATAAATCGAATCATGAATCATGAATTGAGACATGAATCATGGAATCATGAATTAAATCATGAATCATGAATTGAATCATGAAATCATGAATCGAATCATGAATCAAGAATCATGAATTGAATCATGAATCATGAATCATGAATCATTAATTGAATCATAAATCATGAATCATGAATCATGAAACATGTATCATGAAATGAATCATGAATCATGAATTGAACCAGTGAATCATGAATTATGAATCATGAATTGAATCATGAATCATGAATTGAATCATGAATCATGAATTATGAATCATGAATTGAATCATGAGTCATGAATTATGAATCATGAATTGCATCATAAATCATGAATAATGAATTGAATCATGAATCATAAATCATGAATCGAATCATGAATCATGAATTATGAATCATGACTTCAATCATGAATCATGAATTGAAGCATGAATCATGAATCAAGAATCATGAATTGAATCATAAATCATCAATCATGAATCGAATCATGAAATGAATTATGAATCATGAATCGAATCAGGAATCATGTATCATGAAATGAATCATGAATCATGAATTGAATCATGAATCATGAATTATGAATCATGAATTGAATCATGAATCATGAATTATGAATCATGAATTGCATCATAAATCATGAATCATGAATCGAATCATGAATCATGAATCATGAATTATGAATCATAAATCATGTATCATGAAATGAATCATGAATCATGAATTGAATCATGAATCATGAATTATGAATCATGAATTGAATCATAAATCATGAATCATGAATCATGAATCGAATCATGAATCATGAATTGAAACATGAGTCGAATCATGAATTGAATGTTGAAGAATCATGAATCGAATCATGAATTGAATCTTGAAGAATCATGAATTTAATCATGAATCATGAATTGAATCATGAATTATGAATCATGAATCATGAATCATGAATCATAAATCATGAATTGAATTATGAATCATGAATCATGAATCATAAATTGAATCATGAATTATGATTCATGATTTAATTCATTGATTCATGATTCGATTCATGAGTCATGATTTAATTCATGATTCATGATTCCTGATTTGATTCATGATTCATGATTCATTTCATGATTCGATTCATGATTCATGATTTATGATGCAATTCATGATTCATAATTCATGATTCATGATTCAATTCATGATTCATAATTCATGATTCATGATTCAATTCATGAATCATGAATCATAAATTATGAATTAAATTATGAATCATGAATCATGAATCATAAATTGAATCATGAATCATGAATCATAAATTGAATAATGAATATGAATCTGAATCATGAATCATGAATATGATGAATCATAAATCATGAATCATGAATCATGAATTGAATCATGAATCATGAATCATGAATCGAATCATGAATCATGAATTGAGACATGAATCATGAATCATGAATTAAATCATGAATCAAGAATCATGAATTGAATCATGAATCATGAATCGAATCATGAATCAAGAATTATGAATTGAATCATGAATCATGAATCATTAATTGAATCATAAATCATGAATCATGAATCATGAAACATGTATCATGAATTGAATCATGAATCATGAATTGAATCATGAATCATGAATTGAATCATGAATCATGAATTATGAATCATGAATTGCATCATAAATCATGAATCATGAATCGAATCATGAATCATGATCGAATCATGAATCATGAATTATGAATAATGAATTATGAATCATGACTTGAATCATGAATCATGAATTGAAGCATGAATCATGAATTGAATCATGAATCGAATCATGAATTGAATCATGAATCGAATCATGAGTTGAATCTTGAAGAATAATGAATTGAATCATGAATCATGAATTGAATCATGAATCGAATCATAATTTTGAGTCATGAATCATGAATTGAATCATGAATCATGAATCATAATTAATTAATTGAATCATAAATCATGAATCATGAATCATGAATCATATATCATGAAATGAATCATGAATCATGAATTGAATCATGAATCGAATCAAAATTTTGAGTCATGAATCATGAATTGAATCATGAATCATGAATCATAATTAATTAATTGAATCATAAATCATGAATCATGAATCATGAATCATGAAATGAATCATGAATCATGAAATGAATCATGAATCGAATCAGGAATTATGAATCATATATCATGAATCATGAATCATGAATCATGAATTGAATTATGAATCATGAATCATGAATCATAAATTGAATCATGAATCATGAATTGAATCATGAATCATGAATCGAATCATGAATCAAGAATCATGAATTGAATCATGAATCATAAATCATTAATTGAATCATAAATCATGAATCATGAAACATGTATCATGAAATGAATCATGAATCATGATTGAATCATGAATCATGAATTATGAATTATGAATTGAATCATGAATCATAAATCATGAATCGAATCATGAATCATGAATTATGAATCATGAATTATGAATCATGACTTGAATCATGAATCATGAATTGAAGCATGAATCAAGAATCATGAATCATGAATTGAATCATAAATCATCAATCATGAATCGAATCATGAATCAAGAATCATGAATCATGAATCATGTATCATGAAATGAATCATGAATCATGAATTGAATCATGAATCATGAATTATGAATCATGAATTGAATCATGAATCATGAATTATGAATCATGAATTGCATCATAAATCATGAATCATGAATCGAAATCATGAAATGATACATGAATCATTAATCGAATCAGGAATCATGAATCATGAATTAAATCATGATCCATGAATTGAATCATGAATCATTAATCATGAATTGAATCATGAATCGAATCATGAATTGAATCTTGAAGAATCATGAAATGAATCATGAATTGAATCTTGAAGAATCATGAATTTAATCATGAATCATGAATTGAATCATGAATTATGAATTATGAATTATGAATCATGAATCATGAATTGAATTATGAATCATGAATCATGAATCATAAATTGAATCATGAATCATGAATCATGCATTGAATCATGAATTGAATCATGAATCATAAATTCATGAATTGAATCATAAATCATGAATCATGAATCATGAATTGAATCATGAATCATGAATCATGAATCGAATCATGATTCATGAATTGAGACATGAATCATGAATCATGAATTAAATCATGAATCATGAATCATGAATTGAATCATGAATCATGAATCGAATCATGAATCATGAATCATGAATCATAAATCATGAATCATGAATCATGAATTGAGACATGAATCATAAATCATGAATTAAATCATGAATCATGAATTGAATCATGAATCATGAATCGAATCATAAATCAAGAATCATGAATTGAATCATGAATCATGAATCATGAATCATTAATTGAATCATAAATCATGAATCATGAATCATGAAACATGTATCATGAAATGAATCATGAATCATGAATTGAATCATGAATCATGAATTATGAATCATGAATTGCATCATAAATCATGAATCATGAATCGAATCATGAATCATGAATCGAATCATGAATCATGAATTATGATCATGAATTATGAATCATGACTTGAATAATGAATCATGAATTGAAGCATGAATCATGAATCATGAATCGAATCATGAATCATAATCATGAATTCGAATCGAATCATGAGTTGAATCTTGAAGAATAATGAATTGAATCATAGAATCATGAATCGAATCAA
>NW_027446301.1:0-66010 GCF_038048845.1 Mixophyes fleayi | reverse complement strand
TATCATGAATTGAATCATGAATTATGAATCGAAACACGAATCATGAAATGAATCATGAATCATGAAACGAATCATAAATCATTAATCATGAATCGAATCATGAATCATGAATTGAATCATGAATAATGAATTGAATCATAAATCATGAATTGAATCATGAATCATGAATTGAATCATGATTTGTATCATGAATCATGAATCATGAATCGAATCATGAATCATGAATCATGAAACGAATCATAAATCATTAATCATGAATCGAATCATGAATCATGAATCGAATCATGAATCTCGAATCATGAATTGAATCATGAATCATGAATTGAATCATGAATTGAATCATAAATCATGAATAATGAATTGAATCATGAAATGAATCATGAATCATGAATCGAATCATGAATCTCAAATCATGAATTGAATCATGAATCATGAATTGAATCATGAATTGAATCATAAATCATGAATCATAAATCGAATCATAAATCATGAATTGAATCATGAATCATGAATCATGAATCGAATCATGAATCATGAATCGAATCATGAATCATAAATTGAATCATGAATCATGAATCGAATCATGAAACATGAATTGAATCATGAATCATGAATTCAATCATTAATCATGAATTGCATCATGAATCATGAATTGAATCATGAATCATGAAATGAATCATGAATTGAATCATGAATCATGAATCATGAAGTGAATCATGAATCATGAAATGATTCATGAATTGAATCATGAATCATGAATCATGAATTGAATCATGAATCATGAAATGAATCACGAATTGATTCATGAAATGAATCATGAATCATGAATCATGAATTGAATCATGAATCATGAATCAAATCATGAATCTCGAATCATGAATTGAATCATGAATCATGAATTGATTCATGAATTGAATCATAAATCATGAATCATGAATTGAATCATGAATCATAAATCGAATCGTGAATCATCAATTGAATCATGAATCATGAATCATGAATCGAATCATGAATCATGAATCATGAATCAAATCATGAATCATGAATTAAATCATGAATCATGAATTGAATCATGAATCATGAATCGAATCATGAATCATGAATCATGAATTGAATCATGAATCATGAATCGAATCATGAATCATGAATTCAATCATGAATCATGAATTGCATCATGAATCTTGAATTGAATCATGAATCGAATCATGAATCATGAATTGAATCATGAATCATGAATCGAATCATGAAACTTGAATTGAATCATGAATCATGAATCATGAATCGAATCATGAATCATGAATTGAATCATGAATCGAATCATGAAACATGAATTGAATCATGAATCATGAATTCAATCATTAATCATGAATTGCATCATGAATCATGAATTGAATCATGAATCATTAATCATGAATTAAATCATGAATCATGAAATGAATCATGAATCATGAAATGAATCATGAATTGAATCATGAATCATGAATCATGAAGTGAATCATGAATCATGAAATGAATCATGAATTGAATCATGAATCATGAATTGAATCATGAATCATGAATTGAATCATGAATCATGAATCATGAATTGAATCATGAATCATGAAATGAATCATGAATTGAATCATGAAATGAATCATGAATCATGAATCATGAATCGAATAATGAATCATGAAACGAATCATGAATAATGAATCGAATCATGAATCATGAATTGAATCATGAATCATGAATTGAATCATGAATTATGAATTGAAACACGAATCATGAAATGAATCATGAATCATGAAACGAATCATAAATCATTAATCATGAATCGAATCTTGAATCATGAATTGAATCATGAATCATGAATTAAATCATAAATCATGAATTGAATCATGATTTGAATCATGAATCATGAATTGAATCATGAATCATGAATCATGAATTGAATCATGAATCATGAATCATTGATTCATGAATTGAATCATGAATTATGAATTGAATCATGAATCATGAATCATGATTTGAATCATGAATCATGAATCGAATCATGAATCATTAATCATGAATTAAATCATGAATCATGAAATGAATCATAAATCATGAAATGAATCATGAATTGAATCATGAATCATGAATCATGAATTGAATCACGAATCAAATCATGAATAATGAATTGAATCATGAATCATGATTCATGAATTGAATCATGAATCATGAATCAAATCATGAATCATGAATTAAATCGTGAATCATGAATCATGAATTAAATCGTGAATCATGAATTGAATCATGAATCATGAATCATGAATTGAATCACAAATCAAATCATGAATAATGAATTGAATCATGAATCATGATTCATGAATTGAATCATGAATCATGAATCAAATCATGAATTAAATCATGAATCATGAATCAAATCATGAATCATGAATTAAATCGTGAATCATGAATTGAATCATGAATCATGAATCGAATCATGAATCATGAATCATGAATTGAATCATGAATCATGAATTGAATCATGAATTGAATCATAAATCATGAATCATGAATTGAATCATGAATCATGAATCATGAATTGATTCATGAATCATGAATTGAATCATGAATCATGAATTGAATCATAAATCATGAATCGAATCATGAATCATGAATTAAATAATGACTCATGAATCATGAATTGAATCATGAATCATGAATCATGAATCGAATCATGAATCATGAATCGAATCATGAATCATGAATTAAATAATGACTCATGAATCATGAATTGAATCATAAATCATGAATCGAATCATGAATCATAAATCATGAATTGAATCATAAATTGAATCATAAATCATAAATCATGAATCATGAATCATGAATTGAATCATAAATTGAATCATAAATCATGAATTGAATCGTGAATCATGAATCGAATCATGAATCATGAATTGAATCATGAATCATGAATCATGAATCGAATCATGAATCATGAATTAAATCATGAATCATGAATCATGAATCATGAATTGAATCATGAATCATGAATTGAATCATGAATTGAATCATAAATCATGAATCATGAATTGAATCATGAATCATGAATCGAATCATGAATCATGAATTGAATCATGAATCATGAATTGCATCATTAATCATGAATTGAATCATGAATCATTAATCATGAATTAAATCATGAATTATGAAATTAAACATGAATCATGAAATGAATCATGAATTGAATCATGAATCATGAATCATGAATTTAATCATTAATCATGAATCATGAATTAAATCATGAATCATGAATCGAATCATGAATCATTATTAAATAATGAATCATGAATCATGAATCGAATCATGAATCATGAATTGAATCATGAATCATGAATCATGAATTGAATCATGAATCATGAATCGAATCATGAATCATGAATCATGATCTGAATCATGAATCATGAATTGAATCATAAATCGTGAATCATAAATCATGAATCATGAATTGAATCATGAATCATGAATTGAATCATGAATCATGAATTGAATCATGAATCATGAATCATGAATCGAATCATGAATCATGAATCGAATCATGAATCATGAATCGAAACATGAATCATGAATTGAATCATGAATCATGAATCATGAAATGAATCAAGAATTATGAAATGAATCAAGAATTATGAATCAAATCATGTATCATGAATAATGAATCGAATCATGAATCATGAATGAATCATGAATCATGAATTGAATCATGTATTATTAATCGAAACACGAATCATGAAATGAATCATGAATCATGAAACGAATCATAAATCATTAATCATGAATCGAATCATGAATCATGAATTGAATCATGAATAATGAATTGAATCATAAATCATGAATTGAATCATGAATCATGAATTGAATCATGATTTGAATCATAAATCATGAATCATGAATCGAATCATGAATCATGAATCGAATCATGAATCATGAATTGAATCATGAATCATGAATCATGAATTGAGTCATGAATCATGAATCGAATCATGAATCTCGAATCATGAATTGAATCATGAATCATGAATTGAATCATGAATTGAATCATAAATCATGAATCATGAATTGAATCATGAAATGAATCATGAATCATGAATTGAATCATGAATCATGAATCGAATCATGAATCTGAAATCATGAATTGAATCAAGAATCATGAATTGAATCATGAATTGAATCATAAATCATGAATCATAAATCGAATCATGAATCATGAATTTAATCATGAATCATGAATCGAATCATGAATCATGAATCGAATCATGAATCATAAATTGAATCATGAATCATGAATTGAATCATGAATCATGAATCGAATCATGAAACATGAATTGAATCATGAATCATGAATTGAATCATGAATCATTAATCATGAATTAAATCATGAATCATGAAATGAATCATGAATCATGAAATGAATCATGAATCATGAAATGAATCATGAATCATGAAATGAATCATGAATTGAATCATGAATCATGAATCATGAAGTGAATCATGAATCATGAAATGAATCATGAATTGAAACACGAATCATGAATTGAATCATGAATCATGAAATGAATCATTAATTGAATCATGAAATGAATCATGAATCATGAATCATGAATTGAATCATGAATCATGAATTAATTCATGAATTGAATCATAAATCATGAATCATGAATTGAATCATGAATCATAAATCGAATCATGAATCATCAATTGAATCATGAATCATGAATCATGAATCAAATCATGAATCATGAATCATCAATTGAATCATGAATCATGAATCATGAATCAAATCATGAATCATGAATCATGAATCAAATCATGAATCATGAATTAAATCATGAATCATGAATTAAATCATGAATCATGAATTGAATCATGAATCATGAATCGAATCATGAATCATGAATCATGAATTGAATCATGAATCATGAATCATGAATCATGAATCAAATCATGAATCATGAATTGAATCATGAATCATGAATTGAATCATGAATCATGAATCATAAATCGAATCATGAATCATGAATTGAATCATGAATCATGAATCATGAATCGAATCATGAATCATGAATTGAATCATTAATCATGAATTGCATCATGAATCATGAATTGAATCATGAATCGAATCATGAATCATTAATTGAATCATGAATCATGAATCGAATCATGAAACATGAATTGAATCATGAATCATGAATCATGAATCGAATCATGAATCATGAATTGAATTATGAATCATGAATCGAATCATGAAACATGAATTGAATCATGAATCATGAATTCAATCATTAATCATGAATTGCATCATGAATCATGAATTGAATCATGACTCATTAGTCATGAATTAAATCATGAATCATGAAATGAATCATGAATCATGAAATGAATCATGAATTGAATCATGAATCATGAAGTGAATCATGAATCATGAAATGAATCATGAATCAGAATGAATCATGAATTGAATCATGAATCATGAAGTGAATCATGAATCATGAAATGAATCATGAATTGAATCATAAATCATGAATTGAATCATGAATCATGAATTGAATCATGAATCATGAAATGAATCATGAATTGAATCATGAAATGAATCATGAATCATGAATCATGAATTGAATCATGAATCATGAATCAAATCATGAATCTCGAATCATGAATTGAATCATGAATCATGAATTGATTCATGAATTGAATCATAAATCATGAATCATGAATCGAATCATGAATCATGAATCATGAATTAAATCATGAATCATGAATTGAAATAATGAATCATGAATCGAATCATGAATCATGAATCATTAATCATGAATCATGAATCATTAATCATGAATCAAATCATGAATCATGAATTGAATCATGAATCATGAATTGAATCATGAATCAAATCATGAATCATGAATTGAATCATGAATCATGAATTGAATCATGAATCATGAATCATGAATTGAATCATGAATCATGAATTGAATCATGAATCATGATTCATGAATTGAATCATGAATCATGAATCAAATCATGAATCATGAATTAAATCATGAATCATGAATTGAATCATGAGTCATGATTCGAATCATGAATCATGAATTAAATCATGAATCATGAATTGAATCATGAATTGAATCATAAATCATGAATCATGAATCATGAATCGAATCATGAATCATGAATTGAATCATGAATCATGAATCGAATCATGAAACATGAATTGAATCATGAATCATGAATTGAATCATGAATCATGAATCATGAATCATGAATCGAATCATGAATCATGAATCGAATCATGAATCATGAATTAAATAATGACTCATGAATCATGAATTGAATCATGAATCATGAATCATGAATTGTATCATGAATCATGAATCGAATCATGAACCATGAATTAAATAATGACTCATGAACTATGAATTGAATCATGAATCATGAATCGAATCATGAATCATGAATCATGAATTGAATCATGAATCATGAATTGAATCATGAATCATGAATCATGAATTGAATCATGAATCATGAATTGAATCATAAATTGAATCATAAATCATAAATCATGAATTGAATCATGAATCATGAATCGAATCATGAATCATGAATTGAATCATGAATCATGAATCGAATCATGAATCATGAATTGAATCATAAATCATGAATCATGAATCATGAATTGTATTATGAATCATGAATTGAATCATGAATTGAATCATAAATCATGAATCATGAATTGAATCATGAATCATGAATTGAATCATGAATCATGAATCATGAATTGAATCATGTATCATGAATTGAATCATGAATCATGAATTGAATCATGAATCATGAATTGAATCATAAATTGAATCATAAATCGTAAATCATGAATTGAATCATGAATCATGAATCGAATCATGAATCATGAATTGAATCATGAATCATGAATCATGAATCATGAATCGAATCATGAATCATGAAGTGAATCATGAATCATGAATCATGAATCATGAATTGAATCATAAATCATGAATTAAATCATGAATCATGAATTGAATCATGAATCATGAATAGAATCATGAATCATGAATCATGAATCGAATCATAAATTATGAATCATGAATCATGATTCGAATCATGAATCATGAATCGAATCATGAATCATGAATCGAATCATGAATCTCGAATCATGAATTGAATCATGAATCATGAATCGAATCATGAATCATGAATCGAATCATGAATCTCGAATCATGAATTGAATCATGAATCATGAATTGAATCATGAATTGAATCATAAATCATGAATCAATAATCATGAATCGAATCATGAATCATGAATTATGAATCGAATTATGAATCATGAATTGAATCATGAATCATAAATCATGAATCGAATCATGAATCATGAATTATGAATCGAATCATGAATCATGAATTGAATCATGAATCATGAATCATGAATTGAATCATGAATCATGAATCATGAATTGAATCATAAATCATGAATTAAATCATGAATCATGAATTGAATCATGAATCATGAATAGAATCATGAATCATGAATCATGAATCGAATCATGAATCTCGAATCATGATTCGAATCATGAATCATGAATCGAATCATGAATCATGAATCGAATCATGAATCTCGAATCATGAATTGAATCATGAATCATGAATTGAATTATGAATTGAATCATAAATCATGAATCATGAATCATGAATCGAATCATGAATCATGAATTATGAATCGAATTATGAATCATGAATTGAATCATGAATCATAAATCATGAATCGAATCATGAATCATGAATTATGAATCGAATCATGAATCATGAATTGAATCATGAATCATGAATTGAATCATGAATCATGAATCATGAATCATGAATTGAATCATAAATCATGAATTAAATCATGAATCATGAATAGAATCATGAATCATGAATCATGAATCGAATCATAAATTATGAATCATGAATCATGATTCGAATCATGAATCATGAATCGAATCATGAATCATGAATCGAATCATGAATCTCGAATCATGAATTGAATCATGAATCATGAATTGAATCATGAATTGAATCATAAATCATGAATCATGAATCATGAATCGAATCATGAATCATGAATTATGAATCGAATTATGAATCATGAATTGAATCATGAATCATAAATCATGAATCGAATCATGAATCATGAATTATGAATCGAATCATAAATCATGAATTGAATCATGAATCATGCATCATAAATTGAATCATGAATCATGAATCATGAATTGAATCATGAATTGAAGCATAAATTGAATCATAAATCATAAATCATGAATTGAATCATGAATCATGAATCATGAATTATGAATCATGAATCGAATCATGAATCATGAATTGAATCATGAATCATGCATCATAAATTGAATCATGAATCATGAATCATGAATCATGAATCATGAATCATGAATCGAATCATGAATCATGAATCGATTCATGAATCATGAATCATGAAATGAATCATGAATTGAATCACAAATTGAATCATAAATCATGAATCATGAATTGAATCATGAATCATGAATCGAATCATAATTCATGAATTGAATCATGAATCATGAATCATGAATCATGAATCATGAATCATGAATCGAATCATGAATCATGAATTGAATCATGAATCATGAATTGAATCATGAATCATGAATCATGAATCATGAATTGAATCATGAATCATGAATCATGAATTGAATCATGAATCATGAATTGAATCATGAATCATGAATCATGAATCATGAATTGAATCATGAATCATGAATCATGAATCATGAATCATGAATCATGAATCGAATCATGAATCATGAATTGAATCATGAATGATAAATTGAATCATAAATAATAAATCATGAATTGAATTATGAATCATGAATCGAATCATGAATCATGAATCATGAATTGAATCATAAATTGAATCATAAATCATAAATCATGAATTAAATAATGAATCATGAATCATGAATTGAATCATGAATCATGAATCGAATCATGAATCATGATTCGAATCATGAATCATGAATTCAATCATGAATCATGAATTGAATCATAAATTGAATCATAAATCATGAATTGAATCATGAATCATGAATCGCATCATGAATCATGAATTGAATCATGAATCATGAATCATGAATCATGAATCGAATCATGAATCATGAATTGAATCATGTATCATGAATTGAATCATGAATCATAAATCATGAATCATGAATCGAATTATAAATTATGAATCATGAATCATGAATCGAATCATGAATCATGAATCGAATCATGAATCATGAATCATGAATCGAATCATGAATCTCGAATCATGAATTGAATCATGAATCATGAATTGAATCATGAATTGAATCATAAAACATGAATCATGAATATAATCATGAATCATAAATCGAATGATGAATCATGAATTGAATCATGAATCATAAATCATGAATCGAATCATGAATCATGAATTATGAATCGAATCATGACTCATGAATCGAATCATGAATCATGAATCGAATCATGAATCTCGAATCATGAATTGAATCATGAATTGAATCATAAATCATGAATCATGAATATAATCATGAATCATAAATCGAATGATGAATCATGAATTGAATCATGAATCATAAATCATGAATCGAATCATGAATCATGAATCATGAATCATGAATCATGAATCATGAATCATGAATCATGAATCATGAATCATGAATCGAATCATGAAATGAATCATGAATTATGAATTGAATCATAATTTGAATCATGAATCATGAATCATGAATCATGAATCGAATCATAAATCATGAATCCTGAATTGAATCATGAATCATGAATTGAATCATGAATCATGAATTGAATCATGAATTGATTCATAAATCATGAATTGAATCATGAATCATAAATCGAATCATCAATCATGAATTGATGCATGAATCATGAATTGAATCATGAATCATGAATCATGAATCGAATCATGAATCATGAATCGAATCATGAATCATGAATTGAATCATGAATCATGAATCATGAATTGAATCATGAATCATGAATCGAATCATGAAACATGAATTGAATCATGAATTATGAATCATGAATTGAAGCATAAATTGAATCATAAATCATAAATCATGAATTGAATCATGAATCATGAATCATGAATTATGAATCATGAATCGAATCATGAATCATGAATTGAATCATGAATCATGCATCATAAATTGAATCATGAATCATGAATCATGAATCATGAATCATGAATCATGAATCGAATCATGAATCATGAATCGATTCATGAATCATGAATCATGAAATGAATCATGAATTGAATCACAAATTGAATCATAAATCATGAATCATGAATTGAATCATGAATCATGAATCGAATCATAATTCATGAATTGAATCATGAATCATGAATCATGAATCATGAATCATGAATCATGAATCATGAATCATGAATCGAATCATGAATCATGAATTGAATCATGAATCATGAATTGAATCATGAATCATGAATCATGAATCATGAATTGAATCATGAATCATGAATCATGAATTGAATCATGAATCATGAATTGAATCATGAATCATGAATCATGAATCATGAATTGAATCATGAATCATGAATCATGAATCATGAATCATGAATCATGAATCATGAATCATGAATCATGAATCGAATCATGAATCATGAATTGAATCATGAATGATAAATTGAATCATAAATAATAAATCATGAATTGAATTATGAATCATGAATCGAATCATGAATCATGAATCATGAATTGAATCATAAATTGAATCATAAATCATAAATCATGAATTAAATAATGAATCATGAATCATGAATTGAATCATGAATCATGAATCGAATCATGAATCATGATTCGAATCATGAATCATGAATTCAATCATGAATCATGAATTGAATCATAAATTGAATCATAAATCATGAATTGAATCATGAATCATGAATCGCATCATGAATCATGAATTGAATCATGAATCATGAATCATGAATCATGAATCGAATCATGAATCATGAATTGAATCATGTATCATGAATTGAATCATGAATCATAAATCATGAATCATGAATCGAATTATAAATTATGAATCATGAATCATGAATCGAATCATGAATCATGAATCGAATCATGAATCATGAATCATGAATCGAATCATGAATCTCGAATCATGAATTGAATCATGAATCATGAATTGAATCATGAATTGAATCATAAAACATGAATCATGAATATAATCATGAATCATAAATCGAATGATGAATCATGAATTGAATCATGAATCATAAATCATGAATCGAATCATGAATCATGAATTATGAATCGAATCATGACTCATGAATCGAATCATGAATCATGAATCGAATCATGAATCTCGAATCATGAATTGAATCATGAATTGAATCATAAATCATGAATCATGAATATAATCATGAATCATAAATCGAATGATGAATCATGAATTGAATCATGAATCATAAATCATGAATCGAATCATGAATCATGAATCATGAATCATGAATCATGAATCATGAATCATGAATCATGAATCATGAATCGAATCATGAAATGAATCATGAATTATGAATTGAATCATAATTTGAATCATGAATCATGAATCATGAATCATGAATCGAATCATAAATCATGAATCCTGAATTGAATCATGAATCATGAATTGAATCATGAATCATGAATTGAATCATGAATTGAATCATAAATCATGAATTGAATCATGAATCATAAATCGAATCATCAATCATGAATTGATGCATGAATCATGAATCATGAATCGAATCATGAATCATGAATCATGAATCGAATCATGAATCATGAATCGAATCATGAATCATGAATTGAATCATGAATCATGAATCATGAATTGAATCATGAATCATGAATCGAATCATGAAACATGAATTGAATCATGAATTATGAATTGAATCATGAATCATGAATTGCATCATGAATCATGAATTGAATCATGAATCATTAATCATGAATTAAATCATGAATCATGAAATGAATCATGAATTGAATCATGAATTATGAATCATGAATTGATTCATGAATCATGAAATGAATCATGAATTGAATCATGAATCATGAATTGAATCATGAATCATGAATTGAATCATGAATCATGAATTGAATTATGAATCATGAATTAAATCATGAATCATGAATTGAATCATGAATTGAATCATAAATCATGAATCATGAATTGAATCATGAATCATAAATCGAATCATGAATCATGAATTGAATCATGAATCATGAATCATGAATCATGAATTGAATCATGAATCGAATCATGAATCATGAAGTGAATCATGAATCATGAATCATGAATCATGAATTGAATCATAATTCATGAATTAAATCATGAATCATGAATTGAATCATGAATCATGAATAGAATCATGAATCATGAATC
Organism: Mixophyes fleayi; assembly: GCF_038048845.1. NCBI lineage: Eukaryota > Metazoa > Chordata > Amphibia > Anura > Limnodynastidae > Mixophyes > Mixophyes fleayi. Next base: position 53,497 of record NW_027446301.1, on the reverse strand, counting down.
ATGAATTGAATCATTAATCATGAATTGAATCATGAATTGAATCATAAATCATGAATCATGAATTGAATCATGAATCATGAATCATGAATCAAATCATGAAACATGAATCAAATCATGAATTATGAATTGAATCATGAATCATGAATTGCATCATGAATCATGAATCGAATCATGAATCATGAATCATGAATTGAATCATGAATCATGAAATGAATCATGAATCGAATCATGAATCATGAATCATGAATCATGAATCGAATCATGAATCATGAATTGAATCATGAATCATGAATCGAATCATGAATCATGAATCATGAATCGAATCATGAATCATGAATCGAATCATGAATTAAATAATGAATCATGAATCATGAATTGAATCATGAATCATGAATCGAATCATGAATCATAAATCATGAATTGAATCATGAATCATGAATCGAATCATGAATCATGAATCATGAATCATGAATCGAATCATGAATCATGAATTGAATCATGAATCATGAATCATGAATCATGAATCGAATCATGAATTATGAATCATGAATCGAATCATGAATCATGAATCGAATCATGAATCATGAATCATGAATTGAATCATTAATCATGAATCATGAATCATGAATCATGAATCGAATCATGAATCATGAATTCAATCATGAATCATGAATCATGAATCATGAATTGAATCATAAATCATGAATCATGAATTATGAATCATGAATCGAATCATGAATCATGAATCGAATCATGAATCATGAATCATGAATTGAATCATGAATTATGAATCATGATTTGATTCATGAATCATGAAATCAATCATGAATTGAATCATGAATCATGAATCATGAATCATGATTGAATCATGAATCATGAATCAAATCATGAATCATGAATTGAATCATGAATCATGAATTAAATCATGAATCATGAATTGAATCATGAATTGAATCATAAATCATGAATCATGAATTGAATCATGAATCATAAATCGAATCATGAATCATGAATTGAATCATGAATCATGAATTATGAATCATGAATTATGAATCGAATCATGAATCGAATCATGAATCATGAAGTGAATCATGAATCATGAATCATGAATCATGAATTGAATCATAAATCATGAATTAAATCATGAATCATGAATTGAATCATGAATCATGAATAGAATCATGAATCATGAATCATGAATTGAATCATTAATCATGAATTGAATCATGAATTGAATCATAAATCATGAATCATGAATTGAATCATGAATCATGAATCGAATCATGAATCATGAATTGAATCATGAATCATGAATAATGATTCATGAATCATGAATTGAATCATGAATCATGAATCATGAATTGAATCATGAATCATGAATCGAATCATGAATTAAATAATGAATTATGAATCATGAATTGAATCATGAATCATGAATCGAATCATGAATCATGAATCATGAATTGAATCATGAATCATGAATTGAATTATAAATTGAATCATAAATCATAAATCATGAATTGAATCATGAATCATGAATCGAATCATGAATCATGAATCATGAATTGAATCATGAATCATGAATTGAATCATAAATTGAATCATAAATCATAAATCATGAATTGAATCATGAATCATGAATCGAATCATGAATCATGAATTGAATCATGAATCATGAATCATGAATCGAATCATGAATCATGAATCATGAATCATGAATCGAATCATGAATCATGAATTGAATCATGAATCATGAATCATGAATCATGAATCGAATCATGAATCATGAATCGAATCATGAAACATGAATTGAATCATGAATCATGAATCATGAATTGAATCATGAATCATGAATTGAATCATGAATCATTAATCATGAATTGAATCATGAATCATAAATTGAATCATAAATCATAAATCATGAATTGAATCATGAATCATGAATCGAATCATGAATCATGAATTGAATCATGAATCATGAATCATGAATCGAATCATGAATCATGAATCATGAATCATGAATCGAATCATGAATCATGAATTGAATCATGAATCATGAATCATGAATCATGAATCGAATCATGAATCATGAATCGAATCATGAAACATAAATTGAATCATGAATCATGAATTCAATCATTAATCATGAATTGCATCATGAATCATGAATTGAATCATGAATCATTAATCATGAATTAAATCATGAATCATGAAATGAATCATGAATCATGAAATGAATCATGAATTGAATCATGAATCATGAAGTGAATCATGAATCATGAATTGAATCATGAATCATGAAATGAATCATGAATCATGAATCATGAATTGAATCATGAATCATGAATCAAATCATGAATCTCGAATCATGAATTGAATCATGAATCATGAATTGATTCATGAATTGAATCATAAATCATGAATCATGAATCGAATCATAAATCATGAATCATGAATTAAATCATGAATCATGAATTGAATCATGAATCATGAATCGAATCATGAATCATGAATCATTAATCATGAATCAAATCATGAATCATGAATTGAATCATGAATCATGAATTGAATCATGAATCATGAATTGAATCATGAATCATGAATCATGAATTGAATCATGAATCATGATTCATGAATTGAATCATGAATCATTAATCACATCATGAATCATGAATTAAATCATGAATCATGAATTGAATCATGAGTCATGAATCGAATCATGAATCATGAATTAAATCATGAATCATGAATTGAATCATGAATTGAATCATAAATCATGAATCATGAATTGAATCATGAATCATGAATCGAATCATGAATCATGAATTGAATCATGAATCATGAATCATGAATCATGAATCATGAATCGAATCATGAAACATGAATTGAATCATGAATCATGAATTGAATCATGAATCATGAATCATGAATCATGAATCGAATCATGAATCATGAATTAAATAATGACTCATGAATCATGAATTGAATCATGAATCATGAATCATGAATTGTATCATGAATCATGAATCGAATCATGAACCATGAATTAAATAATGACTCATGAACTATGAATTGAATCATGAATCATGAATCGAATCATGAATCATGAATCATGAATTGAATCATGAATCATGAATTGAATCATAAATTGAATCCTAAATCATAAATCATGAATCATGAATCGAATCATGAATCATGAATTGAATCATAAATCATGAATCATGAATCATGAATTGTATCATGAATCATGAATTGAATCATGAATTGAATCATAAATCATGAATCATGAATTGAATCATGAATCATGAATCAAATCATGAATCATGAATTGAATCATGAATCATGAATTGAATCATGAATCATGAATCATGAATTGAATCATGTATCATGAATTGAATCATGAATCATGAATTGAATCATGAATTGAATCATAAATTGAATCATAAATCGTAAATCATGAATTGAATCATGAATCATGAATCGAATCATGAATCATGAATCGAATCATGAATCGAATCATGAATCATCAAGTGAATCATGAATCATGAATCATGAATCATGAATTGAATCATAAATCATGAATTAAATCATGAATCATGAATTGAATCATGAATCATGAATAGAATCATGAATCATGAATCATGAATCGAATCATAAATTATGAATCATGAATCATGATTCGAATCATGAATCATGAATCGAATCATGAATCATGAATCGAATCATGAATCTCGAATCATGAATTGAATCATGAATCATGAATTGAATCATGAATTGAATCATAAATCATGAATCATGAATCATGAATCGAATCATGAATCATGAATTATGAATCGAATTATGAATTATGAATCGAATCATGAATCATGAATTGAATCATGAATCATGAATCATGAATTGAATCATGAATCATGAATCATGAATCATGAATCGAATCATGAATCATGAATTGAATCATGAATCATGCATCATGAATCGAATCATGAATCATGAATCATGAATTGAATCATGAATTGAATCATAAATTGAATCATAAATCATAAATCATGAATTGAATCATGAATCATGAATCATGAATTATGAATCATGAATCGAATCATGAATCATGAATCGATTCATGAATCATGAATCATGAATCGAATCATGAATCATGAAATGAATCATGAATTGAATCATAAATCATGAATCATGAATTGAATCATGAATCATGAAACGAATCGTAATTCATGAATTGAATCATGAATCATGAATAATGATTCATGAATCATGAATTGAATCATGAATCATGAATCATGAATTGAATCATGAATCATGAATAATGATTCATGAATCATGAATTGAATCATGAATCATGAATCATGAATTGAATCATGAATCATGAATCGAATCATGAATTAAATAATGAATTATGAATCATGAATCGAATCATGAATCATGAATCGAATCATGAATCGAATCATGAATCATCAAGTGAATCATGAATCATGAATCATGAATCATGAATTGAATCATAAATCATGAATTAAATCATGAATCATGAATTGAATCATGAATCATGAATAGAATCATGAATCATGAATCATGAATCGAATCATAAATTATGAATCATGAATCATGATTCGAATCATGAATCATGATTCGAATCATGAATCATGAATCGAATCATGAATCATGAATCATGAATCGAATCATGAATCTCGAATCATGAATTGAATCATGAATCATGAATTGAATCATGAATTGAATCATAAATCATGAATCATGAATCATGAATCGAATCATGAATCATGAATTATGAATCGAATTATGAATCATGAATTGAATCATGAATCATAAATCATGAATCAAATCATGAATCATGAATTATGAATCGAATCATGAATCATGAATTGAATCATGAATCATGAATCATGAATTGAATCATGAATCATGAATCATGAATCATGAATCGAATCATGAATCATGAATTGAATCATGAATCATGCATCATGAATCGAATCATGAATCATGAATCATGAATTGAATCATGAATTGAATCATAAATTGAATCATAAATCATAAATCATGAATTGAATCATGAATCATGAATCATGAATTATGAATCATGAATCGAATCATGAATCATGAATCGATTCATGAATCATGAATCATGAATCGAATCATGAATCAAATCATGAATCATGAAATGAATCATGAATTGAATCATAAATCATGAATCATGAATTGAATCATGAATCATGAAACGAATCATAATTCATGAATTGAATCATGAATCATGAATCATGAATAATGAATCATGAATCGAATCATGAATCATGAATTGAATCATGAATCATGAATAATGAATCATGAATCATGAATTGAATAATGAATCATGAATAATGATTCATGAATCATGAATTGAATCATGAATCATGAATTGCATCATGAATCATGAATTGAATCATAAATTGAATCATGAATTATGAATCATGAATCGAATCATGAATCATGAATTGAATCATGAATCATGAATCATGAATCATGAATCGAATCATGAATTATGAATCATGAATCGAATCATGAATCATGAATCGAATCATGAAACATGAATTGAATCATGAATCATGAATCTTGAATTGAATCATGAATCATGAATCGAATCATGAAACATGAATTGAATCATGAATCATGAATTCAATCATTAATCATGAATTGCATCATGAATCATGAATTGAATCATGAATCATTAATCATGAATTAAATCATGAATCATGAAATGAATCATGAATCATGAAATGAATCATGAATTGAATCATGAATCATGAAGTGAATCATGAGTCATGAAATGAATCATGAATTGAATCATGAATCATGAATTGAATCATGAATCATGAATCATGAATTGAATCATGAATCATGAAATGAATCATGAATTGAATCATGAAATGATTCATGAATCATGAATCATGAATTGAATCATGAATCATGAATCAAATCATGAATCTCGAATCCTGAATTGAATCATGAATCATGAATTGATTCATGAATTGAATCATAAATCATGAATCATGAATCGAATCATGAATCATGAATTAAATCATGAATCATGAATTGAATCATGAATAATGAATCGAATCATGAATCATGAATCATTAATCATGAATAATGAATCGAATCATGAATCATGATCATGAATTGAATCATGAATCATGAATCATGAATTGAATCATGAATCATGATTCATGAATTTAATCATGAATCATGAATCAAATCATGAATCATGAATTAAATCATGAATCATGAATTGAATCATGAGTCATGAATCGAATCATGAATCATGAATAAATCATGTATCAAGAATTGAATCATGAATTGAATCATAAATCATGAATCATGAATTGAATCATGAATCATGAATCGGAATCATGAATCATGAATTGAATCATGAATCATGAATCATGAATCATGAAATCGAATCATGAAACATGAATTGAATCATGAATTGAATCATGAATCATGAATCATGAATCGAATCATGAATCATGAATTTAATAATGACTCATGAATCATGAATTGAATCATGAATCATGAATCATGAATTGTATCATGAATCATGAATCGAATCATGAACTATGAATCGAATCATGAACCATGAATTAAATAATGACTCATGAACTATGAATTGAATCATGAATCATGAATCGAATCATGAATCATGAATCATGAATTGAATCATGAATCATGAATTGAATCATAAATTGAATCATAAATCGTAAATCATGAATTGAATCATGAATCATGAATCGAATCATGAATCATGAATTGAATCATGAATCATGAATCATTAATCGAATCATGAATCATAATCATGAATCATGAATCGAATCATGAATCATGAATTGAATCATAAATCATGAATCATGAATCATGAATCATGAATTGTATCATGAATCATGAATTGAATCATGAATCGAATCATAAATCATGAATCATGAATTGAATCATGAATCATGAATCAAATCATGAATCATGAATTGAATCATGAATCATGAATTGAATCATGAATCATGAATCATGAATTGAATCATGAATCATGAATTGAATCATAAATTGAATCATAAATCGTAAATCATGAATTGAATCATGAATCGAATCATGAATCATGAATCGAATCATGAATCATGAATTGAATCATGAATCATAAATCATGAATCATGAATCATGAATCGAATCATGAATCGAATCATGAATCATGAAGTAAATCATGAATCATGAATCATGAATCATGAATCATGAATTGAATCATGAATCATGAATAGAATCATGAATCATGAATTAAATCATGAATCATGAATTGAATCATGAATCATGAATAGAATCATGAATCATGAATCATGAATCGAATCATAAATTATGAATCATGAATCATGATTCGAATCATGAATCGAATCATGAATTGAATCATAAATCATGAATCATGAATCGAATCATGAATCATGAATTATGAATCGAATTATGAATCATGAATTGAATCATGAATCATAAATCATGATCGAATCATGAATCATGAATTATGAATCGAATCATGAATCATGAATTGAATCATGAATCATGAATCATGAATTGAATCATGAATCATGAATCATGAATCATGAATCGAATCATGAATCATGAATTGAATCATGAATCATGCATCATGAATCGAATCATGAATCATGAATTATGAATTGAATCATGAATGGAATCATAAATTGAATCATAAATCATAAATCATGAATTGAATCATGAATCATGAATCATGAATCATGAATTGAATCATGAATCATTAATCATGAATCATGAATCGAATCATGAATCATGAATCGATTCATGAATCATGAATCATGAATCGAATCATGAATCATGAAACGAATCATTAATTGAATCATGAATTGAATCATAAATCATGAATCATTGAATTGAATCATGAATCATGAATCGAATCATTATTCATGAATTGAATCATGAATCATGAATCATGAATCATGAATCATGAATCGAATCATGAATCATGAATTGAATCATGAATCATGAATTGAATCATGAATCATGAATCATAAATCATGAATTGAATCATGAATCATGAATTGAATCATGAATCATGAATTGAATCATGAATCATGAATCATAAATCATAAATTGAATCATAAATAATAAATCATGAATTGAATCATGAATCATGAATCGAATCATGAATCATGAATCATGAATTGAATCATAAATTGAATCATAAATCATAAATCATGAATTAAATAATGAATCATGAATCATGATCGAATCATGAATTATGAATCGAATCATGAATCATGAATTGAATCATGAATCATGAATTGAATCATAAATTGAATCATAAATCATAAATCATGAATTGAATCATGAATCATATATCATTGAATCGAATCATGAATCATGAATCATGAATCATGAATCGAATCATGAATCATGAATTGAATCATGAATCATGAATTGAATCATGAATCATAAATCATGAATCATGAATCGAATTATAAATTATGAATCATGAATCATGAATCGAATCATGAATCATGAATCGAATCATGAATCATGAATCATGAATCATGAATCATGAATCATGAATCGAATCATGAATCTCGAATCATGAATTGAATCATGAATTGAATCATGAATCATGAATTGAATCATGAATTGAATCATAAAACATGAATCATGAATATAATCATGAATCATAAATCGAATGATGAATCATGAATTGAATCATGAATCATAAATCATGAATCGAATCATGAATCATGAATTATAAATCGAATCATGAATCATGATCGAATCAAGAATCATGAATCATAAATCGAATCATGAATCTCGAATCATGAATTGAATCATGAATCATGAATTGAATCATGAATTGAATCATAAATCATGAATCATGAATATAATCATGAATCATAAATCGAATGATGAATCATGAATTGAATCATGAATCATAAATCATGAATCGAATCATGAATCATGAATCATGAATCATGAATCATGAATCGAATCATGAAATGAATCATGAATTATGAATTGAATCATAATTTGAATCATGAATCATGAATCATGAATCATGAATCGAATCATAAATCATTAATCCTGAATTGAATCATGAATCATGAATTGAATCATGAATCATGAATTGAATCATGAATTGAATCATAAATCATGAATTATGAATTGAATCATGAATCATAAATCGAATCATGAATCATGAATTGATGCATGAATCATGAATCATGAATCGAATCATGAATCATGAATCATGAATCAAATCATGAATCATGAATCGAATCATGAATCATGAATTGAATCATGAATCATGAATTGAATCATGAATCATGAATCGAATCATGAAATATGAATTGAATCATGAATTATAAATTGAATCATGAATCATGAATTGCATCATGAATCATGAATTGAATCATGAATCATTAATCATAAATTAAATCATGAATCATGAAATGAATCATGAATTGAATCATGAATTATGAATCATGAATTGATTCATGAATCATGAAATGAATCATGAATTGAATCATGAATCATGAATTGAATCATGAATCATGAATCGAATCATGAATCATGAATTGAATTATGAATCATGAATTAAATCATGAATCATGAATTGAATCATGAATTGAATCATAAATCATGAATCATGAATTGAATCATGAATCATAAATCGAATCATGAATCATGAATTGAATCATGAATCATGAATCATGAATCATGAATCATGAATTGAATCATGAATTGAATCATAAATCATGAATCATGAATTGAATCATGAATCATAAATCGAATCATGAATCATGAATTGAATCATGAATCATGAATCATGAATCATGAATCGAATCATGAATCGAATCATGAATCATGAAGTGAATCATGAATCATGAATCATGAATCATGAATCATGAATTGAATCATAAATCATGAATTAAATCATGAATCATGAATTGAATCATGAATCATGAATAGAATCATGAATCATGAATTGAATCATTAATCATGAATTGAAACATGAATTGAATCATAAATCATGAATCATGAATTGAATCATGAATCATGAATCATGAATCATGAATCATGAATTGAATCATGAATCATGAATCATGAATTGAATCATGAATCATGAATCGAATCATGAATTAAATAATGAATCATGAATCATGAATTGAATCATGAATCATGAATCGAATCATGAATCATGAATCATGAATTGAATCATGAATCATGAATCGAATCAGGAATTAAATAATGAATCGTGAATCATGAATTGAATCATGAATCATGAATCGAATCATGAATCATGAATCATGAATTGAATCATGAATCATAAATCGAATCATGAATCATGAATTGAATCATGAATCATGAATCGAATCATGAATCATGAATCATGAATCATGAATCGAATCATGAATCATGAATTGAATCATGAATCATGAATCATGAATCGAATCATGAATTATGAATCATGAATCGAATCATGAATCATGAATCGAATCATGAATCATTAATCATGAATCGAATCATGAATCATGAATCATGAATTGAATCATGAATCATGAATCATGAATCATGAATCATTAATCATGAATCGAATCATGAATCATGAATCATGAATTGAATCATGAATCATGAATCATGAATCATGAATCATGAATCATGAATCGAATCATGAATCATGAATTCAATCATGAATCATGAATCATGAATCATGAATTGAATCATGAATCATGAAATGAATCATGAATTATGAATCATGAATTGATTCATGAATCATGAAATGAATCATGAATTGAATCATGAATCATGAATCATGAATCATGAATTGAATCATGAATCATGAATCGAATCATGAATCATGAATTGAATCATGAATCATGAATTAAATCATGAATCATGAATTGAATCATGAATTGAATCATAAATCATGAATCATGAATTGAATCATGAATCATAAATCGAATCATGAATCATGAATTGAATCATGAATCATGAATTATGAATCATGAATTATGAATCGAATCATGAATCGAATCATGAATCATGAAGTGAATCATGAATCATGAATCATGAATTAAATCATGAATCATGAATTGAATCATGAATCATGAATAGAATCATGAATCATGAATCATGAATTGAATCATTAATCATGAATTGAATCATGAATTGAATCATAAATCATGAATCATAAATTGAATCATGAATCATGAATCGAATCATGAATCATGAATTAAATCATGAATCATGAATAATGATTCATGAATCATGAATTGAATCATGAATCATGAATCATGAATTGAATCATGAATCATGAATCGAATCATGAATTAAATAATGAATTATGAATCATGAATTGAATCATGAATCATGAATCGAATCATGAATCATGAATCATGAATCGAATCATGAATCATGAATCATGAATTGAATCATGAATCATGAATTGAATATTAAATTGAATCATAAATCATAAATCATGAATTGAATCATGAATCATGAATCGAATCATGAATCATGAATTGAATCATGAATCATGAATCATGAATCGAATCATGAATCATGAATCATGAATCATGAATCGAATCATGAATCATGAATTGAATCATGAATCATGAATCATGAATCATGAATCAAATCATGAATTATGAATCATGAATCGAATCATGAATCATGAATCGAATCATGAATCATGAATCATGAATCGAATCATGAATCATGAATTGATTCATGAATCATGAATCATGAATCGAATCATGATTCATGAATTGAATCATGAATCATGAATCAAATCATGAATCATGAATTGAATCATGAATCATGAATCGAATTATGAATCATGAATCATGAATTGAATCATGAATCATGAATTGAATCATGAATTGAATCATAAATAATGAATCATGAATTGAATCATGAATCATAAATCGAATCATGAATCATAAATCGAATCATGAATCATGAATTGATGCATGAATCATGAATCGAATCATGAATCATGAATCATGAATTGAATTATGAATCATGAATCGAATCATTAATCATGAATTGAATCATGAATCATGAATCATGAATTGAATCATGAATCATGAATCGAATCATGAAACATGAATTGAATCATGAATTATGAATTGAATCATGAATCATGAATCATGAATTGAATCATGAATCATGAATCGAATCATGAAACATGAATTGAATCATGAATTATGAATTGAATCATGAATCATGAATTGCATCATGAATCATGAATTGAATCATGAATCATTAATCATGAATTAAATCATGAATCATGAAATGAATCATGAATTGAATCATGAATTATGAATCATGAATTGATTCATGAATCATGAAATGAATCATGAATTGAATCATGAATCATGAATTGAATCATGAATCATGAATCGAATCATGAATCATGAATTGAATCATGAATCATGAATTAAATCATGAATCATGAATTGAATCATAAATCATGAATCATGAATTGAATCATGAATCATAAATCGAATCATGAATCATGAATTGAATCATGAATCATGAATCATGAATCATGAATCGAATCATGAATCATGAATCATGAATCATAAATCGAATCATGAATCATGAATTGAATCATGAATCATGAATCGAATCATGAATCATGAATCATGAATCATGAATCATGAATCGAATCATGAATCATGAATTGAATCATGAATCATGAATCATGAATCGAATCATGAATTATGAATCATGAATCGAATAATGAATCATGAATCGAATCATGAATCATTAATCATGAATCGAATCTTGAATCATGAATCATGAATTGAATCATGAATCATGAATCATGAATCATGAATCATGAATCGAATCATGAATCATGAATTCAATCATGAATCATGAATCATGAATCATGAATTGAATCATGAATCATGAAATGAATCATGAATTAAATAATGAATCGTGAATCATGAATTGAATCATGAATCATGAATCGAATCATGAATCATGAATCATGAATTGAATCATGAATCATAAATCGAATCATGAATCATGAATTGAATCATGAATCATGAATCGAATCATGAATCATGAATCATGAATCATGAATCATGAATCGAATCATGAATCATGAATCATGAATCGAATCATGAATTATGAATCATGAATCGAATCATGAATCATGAATCGAATCATGAATCATTAATCATGAATCGAATCACGAATCATGAATCATGAATTGAATCATGAATCATGAATCATGAATCATGAATCATGAATCATGAATCATGAATCGAATCATGAATCATGAATTCAATCATGAATCATGAATCATGAATCATGAATTGAATCATGAATCATGAAATGAATCATGAATTGAATCATGAATTATGAATCATGAATTGATTCATGAATCATTAAATGAATCATGAATTGAATCATGAATCATGAATCATGAATCATGAATTGAATCATGAATCATGAATCGAATCATGAATCGTGAATTGAATCATGAATCATGAATTAAATCATGAATCATGAATTGAATCATGAATTGAATCATAAATCATGAATCATGAATTGAATCATGAATCATAAATCGAATCATGAATCATGAATTGAATCATGAATCATGAATTATGAATCATAAATTATGAATCGAATCATGAATCGAATCATGAATCATAAAGTGAATCATGAATCATGAATCATGAATCATGAATTGAATCATAAATCATGAATTAAATCATGAATCATGAATTAAATCATGAATCATGATTAGAATCATGAATCATGAATCATGAATTGAATCATTAATCATGAATTGAATCATGAATTGAATCATAAATCATGAATCATAAATTGAATCATGAATCATGAATCGAATCATGAATCATGAATTAAATCATGAATCATGAATAATGATTCATGAATCATGAATTGAATCATAAATCATGAATCATAAATTGAATCATGAATCATGAATCGAATCATGAATCGTGAATTAAATCATGAATCATGAATAATGATTCATGAATCATGAATTAAATCATGAATCATGAATCATGAATTGAATCATGAATCATGAATCGAATCATGAATTAAATAATGAATTATGAATCATGAATTGAATCATGAATCATGAATCGAATCATGAATCATGAATCATGAATCGAATCATGAATCATGAATCATGAATTGAATCATAAATCATGAATTGAATCATAAATTGAAACATAAATCATAAATCATGAATTGAATCATGAATCATGAATTGAATCATGAATCATGAATCATGAATCGAATCATGAATCATGAATCATGAATCATGAATCATGAATCATGAATCGAATCATGAATCATGAATTGAATCATGAATCATGAATCATGAATCAAATCATGAATTATGAATCATGAATCGAATCATGAATCATGAATCGAATCATGAATCAGGAATCATGAATCGAATCATGAATCATGAATCATGAATTGATTCATGAATCATGAATCATGAATCGAATCATGAATCATGAATTGAATCATGAATCATGAATCAAATCATGAATCATGAATTGAATCATGAATCATGAATCGAATTATGAATCATGAATCATGAATTGAATCATGAATCATGAATTGAATCATGAATTGAATCATAAATAATGAATCATGAATTGAATCATGAATCATAAATCGAATCATGAATCATGAATTGATGCATGAATCATGAATCGAATCATGAATCATGAATCGAATCATTAATCATGAATTGAATCATGAATCATGAATCATGAATTGAATCATGAATCATGAATCGAATCATGAAACATGAATTGAATCATGAATTATGAATTGAATCATGAATCATAAATCATAATTTGAATCATGAATCATGAATCGAATCATGAAACATGAATTGAATCATGAATTATGAATTGAATCATGAATCATGAATTGCATCATGAATCATGAATTGAATCATGAATCATTAATCATGAATTAAATCATGAATCATGAAATGAATCATGAATTGAATCATGAATTATGAATCATGAATTGATTCATAAATCATGAAATGAATCATGAATTGAATCATGAATCATGAATTGAATCATGAATCATGAATCGAATCATGAATCATGAATTGAATCATGAATCATGAATTAAATCATGAATCATGAATTTAATCATGAATTGAATCATAAATCATGAATCATGAATTGAATCATGAATCATAAATCGAATCATGAATCATGAATTGAATCATGAATCATGAATCATGAATCAAATCATGAATCATGAATCATGAATCATGAATTGAATCATAAATCATGAATTAAATCATGAATCATGAATTGAATCATGAATCATGAATAGAATCATGAATCATGAATCATGAATTGAATCATTAATCATGAATTGAATCATGAATTGAATCATAAATCATGAATCATGAATTGAATCATGAATCATGAATCATGAATCATGAATCATGAATTGAATCATGAATCATGAATCGAATCATGAATTAAATAATGAATCATGAATCATGAATTGAATCATGAATCATGAATCGAATCATGAATCATGAATCATGAATTGAATCATGAATCATGAATCGAATCATGAATCATGAATTGAATCATGAATCATGAATCATGAATCACGAATCGAATCATGAATTATGAATCATGAATCGAATCATGAATCATGAATCGAATCATGAATCATTAATCATGAATCGAATCATGAATCATGAATCATGAATTGAATCATGAATCATGAATCATGAATTCAATCACGAATCATGAATCATGAATCATGAATTGAATTATGAATCATGAAATGAATCATGAATTGAATCATAAATCACGAATTAAATCATGAATCATGAATTGAATCATGAATCATGAATAGAATCATGAATCATGAATTATGAATTGAATCATTAATCATGAATTGAATCATGAATTGAATCATAAATCATGAATCATGAATTGAAACATGAATCATGAATCATGAATCATGAATCATGAATTGAATCATGAATCATGAATCATGAATTGAATCATGAATCATGAATCGAATCATGAATTAAATTATGAATCATGAATCATGAATTGAATCATGAATCATGAATCGAATCATGAATCATGAATCATGAATTGGATCATGAATCATGAATCGAATCATGAATCATGAATTGAATCATGAATCATGAATCATGAATCATGAATCGAATCATGAATTATGAATCATGAATCGAATCATGAATCATGAATCGAATCATGAATCATTAATCATGAATCGAATCATGAATCATGAATCATGAATTGAATCATGAATCATGAATCATGAATTCAATCACGAATCATGAATCATGAATCATGAATTGAATCATGAATCATGAAATGAATCATGAATTGAATCATGAATTATGAATCATGAATTGATTCATGAATCATGAAATGAATCATGAATTGAATCATGAATCATGAATCATGAATTGAATCATGAATCATGAATCGAATCATGAATCATGAATTGAATCATGAATCATGAATTAAATCATGAATCATGAATTGAATCATGAATCATAAATCGAATCATGAATCATGAATTGAATCATGAATCATGAATTATGAATCATGAATCATGAATCGAATCATAAATCGAATCATGAATAATGAAGTGAATCATGAATCATGAATCATGAATCATGAATTGAATCATAAATCATGAATTAAATCATGAATCATGAATTGAATCATGAATCATGAATAGAATCATGAATCATGAATCATGAATTGAATCATTAATCATGAATTGAATCATGAATTGACTCATAAATCATGAATCATGAATTGAATCATGAATCATGAATCGAATCATGAATCATGAATTGAATCATGCATCATGAATCGAATCATGAATCATGAATTGAATCATGAATCATGAATTGAGTCATGAATCATGAATCATGAATTGAATCATGAATCATGAATCGAATCATGAATCATGAATCATGAATTGAATCATAAATTGAATCATAAATCATAAATCATGAATTGAATCATGAATCATGAATCGAATCATGAATCATGAATTGAATCATGAATCATGAATAAAATCATGAATCATGAATCATGAATCGAATCATGAATCATGAATCGAATCATGAATCATGAATTGAATCATGAATCATGAATCATGAATTAAATCATGAATCATAAATCATGAATCAAATCATGAATCATGAATTGAATCATGAATCATGAATTGAATCATGAATCATGAATCATGAATTGAATCATGAATCATGATTCGAATCATGAATTAAATAATAAATCATGAATCATGAATTGAATCATGAATCATGAATCGAATCATGAATCATGAATCATGAATTGAATCATAAATTGAATCATAAATCATGAATCCTGAATTGAATCATGAATCATGAATTGAATCATGAATCATGAATTGAATCATGAATCATGAATCGAATCATGAATCATGAATCATGAATTGAATCATAAATTGAATCATAAATCATAAATCATGAATTAAATAATGAATCATGAATCATGAATTGAATCATGAATCATGAATCGAATCATGAATCATGAATTGAATCATGAATCATGAATTGAATCATAAATCATAAATCATGAATTGAATCATGAATCATGAATCGAATCATGAATCATGAATTGAATCATGAATCATGAATAAAATCATGAATCATGAATCATGAATCGAATCATGAATCATGAATCGAATCATGAATTAAATCATGAATCATAAATCATGAATCAAATCATGAATCATGAATTGAATCATGAATCATGAATTGAATCATGAATCATGAATCATGAATTGAATCATGAATCATGATTCGAATCATGAATTAAATAATAAATCATGAATCATGAATTCAATCATGAATCATGAATCGAATCATGAATCATGAATCATGAATTGAATCATAAATTGAATCATAAATCATGAATCCTGAATTGAATCATGAATCATGAATTGAATCATGAATCATGAATTGAATCATGAATCATGAATCATGAATCGAATCATGAATCATGAATCATGAATTGAATCATAAATTGAATCATAAATCATAAATCATGAATTAAATAATGAATCATGAATCATGAATTGAATCATGAATCATGAATCGAATCATGAATCATGAATTGAATCATGAATCATGAATTGAATCATAAATTGAATCATAAATCATAAATCATGAATTGAATCATGAATCATGAATCGAATCATGAATCATGAATTGAATCATGAATCATGAATCGAATCATGAATCATGAATCATGAATCATGAATCGAATCATGAATCATGAATTGAATCATGAATCATGAATTGAATCATGAATCATAAATCATGAATCATGAATCAAATTATAAATTATGAATCATGAATCATGAATCGAATCATGAATCATGAATCGAATCATGAATCATGAATCATGAATCGAATGATGAATCTCGAATCATGAATTGAATCATGAATCATGAATTGAATCATGAATTGAATCATAAAACATGAATCATGAATATAATCATGAATCATAAATCGAATGATGAATCATGAATTGAATCATGAATCATAAATAATGAATTGAATCATGAATCATGAATCATGAATCGATTTATGAATCTCGAATCATGAATTGAATCATGAATCATGAATTGAATCATGAATTAAATCATAAATCATGAATCATGAATATAATCATGAATCATAAATCGAATGATGAATCATGAATTGAATCATGAATCATAAATCATGAATCGAATCATGAATCATGAATCATGAATCATGAATCGAATCATGAAATGAATCATGAATTATGAATTGAATCATAATTTGAATCATGAATCATGAATCATGAATCGAATCATGAATCATGAATTGAATCATAAATCATGAATCATGAATCATGAATCATGAATTGTATCATGAATCATGAATTGAATCATGAATCGAATCATAAATCATGAATCATGAATTGAATCATGAATCATGAATCAAATCATGAATCATGAATTGAATCATGAATCATGAATCATGAATTGAATCATGAATCATGATTCGAATCATGAATTAAATAATAAATCATGAATCATGAATTGAATCATGAATCATGAATCGAATCATGAATCATGAATCATGAATTGAATCATAAATTGAATCATAAATCATGAATCCTGAATTGAATCATGAATCATGAATTGAATCATGAATCATGAATTGAATCATGAATCATGAATCGAATCATGAATCATGAATCATGAATTGAATCATAAATTGAATCATAAATCATAAATCATGAATTAAATAATGAATCATGAATCATGAATTGAATCATGAATCATGAATCGAATCATGAATCATGAATTGAATCATGAATCATGAATTGAATCATAAATCATAAATCATGAATTGAATCATGAATCATGAATCGAATCATGAATCATGAATTGAATCATGAATCATGAATAAAATCATGAATCATGAATCATGAATCGAATCATGAATCATGAATCGAATCATGAATTAAATCATGAATCATAAATCATGAATCAAATCATGAATCATGAATTGAATCATGAATCATGAATTGAATCATGAATCATGAATCATGAATTGAATCATGAATCATGATTCGAATCATGAATTAAATAATAAATCATGAATCATGAATTCAATCATGAATCATGAATCGAATCATGAATCATGAATCATGAATTGAATCATAAATTGAATCATAAATCATGAATCCTGAATTGAATCATGAATCATGAATTGAATCATGAATCATGAATTGAATCATGAATCATGAATCATGAATCGAATCATGAATCATGAATCATGAATTGAATCATAAATTGAATCATAAATCATAAATCATGAATTAAATAATGAATCATGAATCATGAATTGAATCATGAATCATGAATCGAATCATGAATCATGAATTGAATCATGAATCATGAATTGAATCATAAATTGAATCATAAATCATAAATCATGAATTGAATCATGAATCATGAATCGAATCATGAATCATGAATTGAATCATGAATCATGAATCGAATCATGAATCATGAATCATGAATCATGAATCGAATCATGAATCATGAATTGAATCATGAATCATGAATTGAATCATGAATCATAAATCATGAATCATGAATCAAATTATAAATTATGAATCATGAATCATGAATCGAATCATGAATCATGAATCGAATCATGAATCATGAATCATGAATCGAATGATGAATCTCGAATCATGAATTGAATCATGAATCATGAATTGAATCATGAATTGAATCATAAAACATGAATCATGAATATAATCATGAATCATAAATCGAATGATGAATCATGAATTGAATCATGAATCATAAATAATGAATTGAATCATGAATCATGAATCATGAATCGATTTATGAATCTCGAATCATGAATTGAATCATGAATCATGAATTAAATCAT
Source organism: Mixophyes fleayi (assembly GCF_038048845.1). Lineage (NCBI taxonomy): Eukaryota > Metazoa > Chordata > Amphibia > Anura > Limnodynastidae > Mixophyes > Mixophyes fleayi. The sequence goes on along the minus strand of NW_027446301.1, from coordinate 32,922 downwards.
AAATCATGAATCATGAATATAATCATGAATCATAAATCGAATGATGAATCATGAATTGAATCATGAATCATAAATCATGAATCGAATCATGAATCATGAATCATGAATCATGAATCGAATCATGAAATGAATCATGAATTATGAATTGAATCATAATTTGAATCATGAATCATGAATCATGAATCGAATCATGAATCATGAATTGAATCATAAATCATGAATCATGAATCATGAATCATGAATTGTATCATGAATCATGAATTGAATCATGAATCGAATCATAAATCATGAATCATGAATTGAATCATGAATCATGAATCAAATCATGAATCATGAATTGAATCATGAATTGAATCATGAATCATGAATCATGAATTGAATCATGAATCATGAATTGAATCATAAATTGAATCATAAATCGTAAATCATGAATTGAATCATGAATCATGAATCGAATCATGAATCATGAATTGAATCATGAATCATGAATCATGAATCATGAATCATGAATCATGAATCATGAATCGAATCATGAATCGAATCATGAATCATGAAGTAAATCATGAATTGAATCATGAATTGAATCATAAATCATGAATTGAATCATGAATCATGAATAGAATCATGAATCATGAATCATGAATCGAATCATAAATTATGACTCATGAATCATGATTCGAATCATGAATCATGAATCGAATCATGAATTGAATCATAAATCATGAATCATGAATCATGAATCGAATCATGAATCATGAATTATGAATCGAATTATGAATCATGAATTGAATCATGAATCATAAATAATGAATCGAATCATGAATCATGAATTATGAATCGAATCATGAATCATGAATTGAATCATGAATCATGAATCATGAATTGAATCATGAATCATGAATCATGAATCATGAATCGAATCATGAATCATGAATTGAATCATGAATCATGCATCATGAATCGAATCATGAATCATGAATCATGAATTGAATCATGAATGGAATCATAAATTGTATCATAAATCATAAATCATGAATTGAATCATGAATCATGAATCATGAATTATGAATCATGAATCGAATCATGAATCATGAATTGAATCATGAATCATGAATCATGAATCATGAATTGAATCATGAATCATGAATCATGAATCATGAATCATGAATCGAATCATGAATCATGAATCGATTCATGAATCATGAATCATGAATCGAATCATGAATCATGAAACGAATCATGAATTGAATCATGAATTGAATCATAAATCATGAATCATGAATTGAATCATGAATCATGAATCGAATCATAATTCATGAATTGAATCATGAATCATGAATCATGAATCATGAATCATGAATCATGAATCGAATCATGAATCATGAATTGAATCATGAATCATGAATTGAATCATGAATCATGAATTGAATCATGAATCATGAATCATAAATCATAAATTGAATCATAAATAATAAATCATGAATTGAATCATGAATCATGAATCGAATCATGAATCATGAATCATGAATTGAATCATAAATTGAATCATAAATCATAAATCATGAATTAAATAATGAATCATGAATCATGAATCGAATCATGAATCATGAATCGAATCATGAATCATGAATTGAATCATGAATAATGAATTGAATCATAAATTGAATCATAAATCATAAATCATGAATTGAATCATGAATCATATATCATGAATCGAATCATGAATCATGAATCATGAATCATGAATCGAATCATGAATCATGAATTGAATCATGAATCATGAATTGAATCATGAATCATAAATCATGAATCATGAATCGAATTATAAATTATGAATCATGAATCATGAATCGAATCATGAATCATGAATCGAATCATGAATCATGAATCATGAATCATGAATCATGAATCGAATCATGAATCTCGAATCATGAATTGAATCATGAATCATGAATTGAATCATGAATCATGAATTGAATCATGAATTGAATCATAAAACATGAATCATGAATATAATCATGAATCATAAATCGAATGATGAATCATGAATTGAATCATGAATCATAAATCATGAATCGAATCATGAATCATGAATTATGAATCGAATCATGAATCATGAATCGAATCAAGAATCATGAATCATGAATCGAATCATGAATCTCGAATCATGAATTGAATCATGAATCATGAATTGAATCATGAATTGAATCATAAATCATGAATCATGAATATAATCATGAATCATAAATCGAATGATGAATCATGAATTGAATCATGAATCATAAATCATGAATCGAATCATAAATCATGAATCATGAATCATGAATCATGAATCGAATCATGAAATGAATCATGAATTATGAATTGAATCATAATTTGAATCATGAATCATGAATCATGAATCATGAATCAAATCATAAATCATTAATCCTGAATTGAATCATGAATCATGAATTGAAATATGAATCATGAATTGAATCATGAATTGAATCATAAATCATGAATCATGAATTGAATCATGAATCATAAATCGAATCATGAATCATGAATTGATGCACGAATCATGAATCATGAATCGAATCATGAATCATGAATCATGAATCGAATCATGAATCATGAATCGAATCATGAATCATGAATTGAATCATGAATCATGAATTGAATCATGAATCATGAATCGAATCATGAAACATGAATTGAATCATGAATTATAAATTGAATCATGAATCATGAATTGCATCATGAATCATGAATTGAATCATGAATCATTAATCATAAATTAAATCATGAATCATGAAATGAATCATGAATTGAATCATGAATTATGAATCATGAATTGATTCATGAATCATGAAATGAATCATGAATTGAATCATGAATCATGAATTGAATCATGAATCATGAATCGAATCATGAATCATGAATTGAATTATGAATCATGAATTAAATCATGAATCATGAATTGAATCATGAATTGAATCATAAATCATGAATCATGAATTGAATCATGAATCATAAATCGAATCATGAATCATGAATTGAATCATGAATCATGAATCATGAATCATGAATCGAATCATGAATCGAATCATGAATCATGAAGTGAATCATGAATCATGAATCATGAATCATGAATTGAATCATAAATCATGAATTAAATCATGAATCATGAATTGAATCATGAATCATGAATAGAATCATGAATCATGAATCATGAATTGAATCATTAATCATGAATTGAATCATGAATTGAATCATAAATCATGAATCATGAATTGAATCATGAATCATGAATCATGAATCATGAATCATGAATTGAATCATGAATCATGAATCATGAATTGAATCATGAATCATGAATCGAATCATGAATTAAATAATGAATCATGAATCATGAATTGAATCATGAATCATGAATCGAATCATGAATCATGAATCATGAATTGAATCATGAATCATAAATCGAATCATGAATCATGAATTGAATCATGAATCATGAATCGAATCATGAATCATGAATCATGAATCATGAATCATGAATCGAATCATGAATCATGAATTGAATCATGAATCATGAATCATGAATCGAATCATGAATTATGAATCATGAATCGAATCATGAATCATGAATCGAATCATGAATCATTAATCATGAATCGAATCATGAATCATGAATCATGAATTAAATCATGAATCATGAATCATGAATCATGAATCATGAATCGAATCATGAATCATGAATCATGAAATGAATCATGAATTGAATCATGAATTGAATCATGAATCATGAAATGAATCATGAATTGAATCATGAATTATGAATCATGAATTGATTCATGAATCATGAAATGAATCATGAAATGAATTATGAATTGAATCATGAATCATGAATCATGAATCATGAATTGAATCATGAATCATGAATCGAATCATGAATCATGAATTGAATCATGAATCATGAATTAAATCATGAATCATGAATTGAATCATGAATTGAATCATAAATCATGAATCATGAATTGAATCATGAATCATAAATCGAATCATGAATCATGAATTGAATCATGAATCATGAATTATGAATCATGAATTATGAATCGAATCATGAATCATGAAGTGAATCATGAATCATGAATCATGAATTGAATCATAAATCATGAATTAAATCATGAATCATGAATTGAATCATGAATTGAATCATAAATCATGAATCATAAATTGAATCATGAATCATGAATCGAATCATGAATCATGAATCATGAATTGAATCATGAATCATGAATCGAATCATGAATTAAATAATGAATTATGAATCATGAATTGAATCATGAATCATGAATCGAATCATGAATCGAATCATGAATCATGAATCATGAATCGAATCATGAATCATGAATCATGAATTGAATCATGAATCATGAATTGAATCATAAATTGAGTCATAAATCATAAATCATGAATTGAATCATGAATCATGAATCGAATCATGAATCATGAATTGAATCATGAATCATGAATCATGAATTGAATCATGAATCATGAATCATGAATCATGAATCGAATCATGAATCATGAATTGAATCATGAATCATGAATCATGAATCAAATCATGAATTATGAATCATGAATCGAATCATGAATCATGAATCGAATCATGAATCATGAATCATGAATCGAATCATGAATCATGAATCATGAATTGATTCATGAATCATGAATCATGAATCGAATCATGATTCATGAATTGAATCATGAATCATGAATCGAATCATGAATTGAATCATGAATCATGAATCGAATTATGAATCATGAATCATGAATTGAATCATGAATCATGAATTGAATCATGAATTGAATCATAAATAATGAATCATGAATTGAATCATGAATCATAAATCGAATCATGAATCATAAATCGAATCATGAATCATGAATTGATGCATGAATCATGAATCGAATCATGAATCATGAATCATGAATTGAATCATGAATCATGAATCGAATCATGAAACATGAATTGAATCATGAATTATGAATTGAATCATGAATCATGAATCATGAATTGAATCATGAATCATGAATCAAATCATGAAACATGAATTGAATCATGAATTATGAATTGAATCATGAATCATGAATTGCATCATGAATCATGAATTGAATCATGAATCATTAATCATGAATTAAATCATGAATCATGAAATGAATCATGAATTGAATCATGAATTATGAATCATGAATTGATTCATGAATCATGAAATGAATCATGAATTGAATCATGAATCATGAATTGAATCATGAATCATGAATCGAATCATGAATCATGAATTGAATCATGAATCATGAATTAAATCATGAATCATGAATTGAATCATATATTGAATCATAAATCATGAATCATGAATTGAATCATGAATCATAAATCGAATCATGAATCATGAATCGAATCATGAATCATGAATCATGAATCATAAATCGAATCATGAATCATGAATTGAATCATGAATCATGAATCGAATCATGAATCATGAATCATGAATCATGAATCGAATCATGAATCATGAATTGAATCATGAATCATGAATCATGAATCGAATCATGAATTATGAATCATGAACCGAATCATGAATCATGAATCGAATCATGAATCATTAATCATGAATCGAATCATGAATCATGAATTGAATCATGAATCATGAATCATGAATCATGAATCGAATCATGAATCATGAATTCAATCATGAATCATGAATCATGAATCATGAATTGAATCATGAATCATGAAATGAATCATGAATTAAATAATGAATCGTGAATCATGAATTGAATCACGAATCATGAATCGAATCATGAATCATGAATCATGAATTGAATCATGAATCATAAATCGAATCATGAATCATGAATTGAATCATGAATCATGAATCGAGTCATGAATCATGAATCATGAATCATGAATCATGAATCGAATCATGAATCATGAATTGAATCATGAATCATGAATCATGAATCGAATCATGAATTATGAATCATGAATCGAATCATGAATCATGAATCGAATCATAAATCATTAATACTGAATCGAATCATGAATCATGAATTGAATCATGAATCATGAATCATGAATCATGAATCATGAATCGAATCATGAATCATGAATTCAATCATGAATCATGAATCATGAATCATAAATTGAATCATAAATTGAATCATAAATCATAAATCATGAATTGAATCATGAATCATGAATCGAATCATGAATCATGAATTGAATCATGAATCATGAATCATGAATCGAATCATGAATCATGAATCATGAATCATGAATCGAATCATGAATCATGAATTGAATCATGAATCATGAATCATGAATCATGAATCAAATCATGAATTATGAATCATGAATCGAATCATGAATCATGAATCGAATCATGAATCATGAATCATGAATCGAATCATGAATCATGAATCATGAATTGATTCATGAATCATGAATCATGAATCGAATCATGATTCATGAATTGAATCATGAATCATGAATCAAATCATGAATCATGAATTGAATCATGAATCATGAATCGAATTATGAATCATGAATCATGAATTGAATCATGAATCATGAATTGAATCATGAATTGAATCATAAATCGAATCATGAATCATAAATCGAATCATGATTAATGAATTGATGCATGAATCATGAATCGAATCATGAATCATGAATCATGAATCGAATCATGAATCATGAATCGAATCATTAATCATGAATTGAATCATGAATCATGAATCATGAATTGAATCATGAATCATGAATCGAATCATGAAACATGAATTGAATCATGAATTATGAATTGAATCATGAATCATGAATCATGAATTGAATCATGAATCATGAATCGAATCATGAAACATGAATTGAATCATGAATTATGAATTGAATCATGAATCATGAATTGCATCATGAATCATGAATTGAATCATGAATCATTAATCATGAATTAAATCATGAATCATGAAATGAATCATGAATTGAATCATGAATTATGAATCATGAATTGATTCATGAATCATGAAATGAATCATGAATTGAATCATGAATCATGAATTGAATCATGAATCATGAATTGAATCATGAATCATGAATCGAATCATGAATCATGAATTGAATCATGAATCATGAATTAAATCATGAATCATGAATTGAATCATGAATTGAATCATAAATCATGAATCATGAATTGAATCATGAATCATAAATCGAATCATGACTCATGAATTGAATCATGAATCATGAATCATGAATCATGAATCGAATCATGAATAATGAATCATGAATCATGAATTGAATCATAAATCATGAATTAAATCATGAATCATGAATTGAATCATGAATCATGAATAGAATCATGAATCATGAATCATGAATTGAATCATTAATCATGAATTGAATCATGAATTGAATCATAAATCATGAATCATGAATTGAATCATGAATCATGAATCATGAATCATGAATCATGAATTGAATCATGAATCATGAATCGAATCATGAATTAAATAATGAATCATGAATCATGAATTGAATCATGAATCATGAATCGAATCATGAATCATGAATTGAATCATGAATCATGAATCGAATCATGAATCATGAATTGAATCATGAATCATGAATCATGAATCACGAATCGAATCATGAATTATGAATCATGAATCGAATCATGAATCATGAATCGAATCATGAATCATTAATCATGAATCGAATCATGAATCATGAATCATGAATTGAATCATGAATCATGAATCATGAATTCAATCACGAATCATGAATCATGAATCATGAATTGAATTATGAATTATGAAATGAATCATGAATTCAATCATAAATCATGAATTAAATCATGAATCATGAATTGAATCATGAATCATGAATAGAATCATGAATCATGAATCATGAATTGAATCATTAATCATGAATTGAATCATGAATTGAATCATAAATCATGAATCATGAATTGAAACATGAATCATGAATCATGAATCATGAATTGAATCATGAATCATGAATAGAATCATGAATCATGAATCATGAATTGAATCATTAATCATGAATTGAATCATGAATTGAATCATAAATCATGAATCATGAATTGAAACATGAATCATGAATCATGAATCATGAATTGAATCATGAATCATGAATTGAATCATGAATCATGAATCGAATCATGAATTAAATAATGAATCATGAATCATGAATTGAATCATGAATCATGAATCGAATCATGAATCATGAATCATGAATTGAATCATGAATCATAATTCGAATCATGAATCATGAATTGAATCATGAATCATGAATCATGAATCGAATCATGAATTATGAATCATGAATCGAATCATGAATCATGAATCGAATCATGAATCATTAATCATGAATCGAATCATGAATCATGAATCATGAATTGAATCATGAATCATGAATCATGAATCATGAATCATGAATTCAATCACGAATCATGAATCATGAATCATGAATTGAATCATGAATCATGAAATGAATCATGAATTGAATCATGAATTATGAATCATGAATTGATTCATGAATCATGAAATGAATCATGAATTGAATCATGAATCATGAATCATGAATCATGAATTGAATCATGAATCATGAATCGAATCATGAATCATGAATTGAATCATGAATCATGAATTAAATCATGAATCATGAATTGAATCATGAATCATAAATCGAATCTTGAATCATGAATTGAATCATGAATCATGAATTATGAATCATGAATCATGAATCGAATCATAAATCGAATCATGAATAATGAAGTGAATCATGAATCATGAATCATGAATTGAATCATAAATCATGAATTAAATCATGAATCATGAATTGAATCATGAATCATGAATAGAATCATGAATCATGAATTTTTGAATCATGAATTTAATCATAAATCATGAATCATGAATTGAATCATTAATCATGAATTGAATCATGAATTGAATCATAATCATGATCATGAATTGATCATGAATCATGAATCGAATCATGAATCATGAATTGAATCATGCATCATGAATCGAATCATGAATCATGAATTGAATCATGAATCATGAATTGAGTCATGAATCATGAATCATGAATTGAATCATGAATCATGAATCATGAATCGAATCATGAATCATGAATCATGAATTGAATCATAAATTGAATCATAAATCATAAATCATGAATTGAATCATGAATCATGAATCGAATCATGAATCATGAATTGAATCATGAATCATTAATAAAATCATGAATCATGAATCATGAATCGAATCATGAATCATGAATCGAATCATGAATTATGAATCATGATTGAATCATGAATCATGAATCATGAATTAAATCATGAATCATGAATCATGAATCGAATCATGAATCATGAATTGAATCATGAATCATGAATTGAATCATGAATCATGAATCATGAATTGAATCATGAATCATGAATTAAAATAATAAATCATGAATCATGAATTGAATCATGAATCATGAATCGAATCATGAATCATGAATCATGAATTGAATCATAAATTGAATCATAAATCATGAATCCTGAATTGAATCATGAATCATGAATTGAATCATGAATCATGAATTGAATCATGAATTTAATCATAAATCATGAATCATGAATTGAATCATAAATCATAAATCGAATCATGAATCATTAATTGAATCATGAATCATGAATCATGAATCGAATCATGAATCATGAATCACGAATTGAATCATAAATTGAATCATAAATCATGAATTAAATAATGAATCATGAATCATGAATTGAATCATGACTCATGAATCGAATCATGAATTATGAATTGAATCATGAATCATGAATTAGAATCATAAATTGAATCATATATCATAAATCATGAATTGAATCATGAATCATGAATTGAATCATGAATCATGAATCGAATCATGAATCATGATCGAATCATGAATCATGAATCATGAATCATGAATCGAATCATGAATCATGAATTGAAACATGAATCATGAATAAATCATGAATCATGAATTGAATCATGAATTGAATCATAAATCATGAATCATGAATTGAATCATGAATCATAAATCGAATCATGACTCATGAATTGAATCATGGAATCATGAATCATGAATCATGAATCGAATCATGAATAATGAATCATGAATCATGAATTGAATCATAAATCATGAATTAAATCATGAATCATGAATTGAATCATGAATCATGAATAGAATCATGAATCATGAATCATGAATTGAATCATTAATCATGAATTGAATCATGATTGAATCATAAATCATGAATCATGAATTGAATCATGAATCATGAATCATGAATCATGAATCATGAATTGAATCATGAATCATGAATCGAATCATGAATTAAATAATGAATCATGAATCATGAATTGAATCATGAATCATGAATCGAATCATGAATCATGAATTGAATCATGAATCATGAATCGAATCATGAATCATGAATTGAATCATGAATCATGAATCATGAATCACGAATCGAATCATGAATTATGAATCATGAATCGAATCATGAATCATGAATTGAATCATGAATCATTAATCATGAATCGAATCATGATTCATGAATCATGAATTGAATCATGAATCATGAATCATGAATTCAATCACGAATCATGAATCATGAATCATGAATTGAATTATGAATCATGAAATGAATCATGAATTGAATCATAAATCATGAATTAAATCATGAATCATGAATTGAATCATGAATCATGAATAGAATCATGAATCATGAATCATGAATTGAATCATTAATCATGAATTGAATCATGAATTGAATCATAAATCATGAATCATGAATTGAAACATGAATCATGAATCATGAATCATGAATTGAATCATGAATCATGAATAGAATCATGAATCATGAATCATGAATTGAATCATTAATCATGAATTGAATCATGAATTGAATCATAAATCATGAATCATGAATTGAAACATGAATCATGAATCATGAATCATGAATTGAATCATGAATCATGAATTGAATCATGAATCATGAATCGAATCATGAATTAAATAATGAATCATGAATCATGAATTGAATCATGAATCATGAATCGAATCATGAATCATGAATCATGAATTGAATCATGAATCATAATTCGAATCATGAATCATGAATTGAATCATGAATCATGAATCGAATCATGAATTATGAATCATGAATCGAATCATGAATCATGAATCGAATCATGAATCATTAATCATGAATCGAATCATGAATCATGAATCATGAATTGAATCATGAATCATGAATCATGAATCATGAATCATGAATTCAATCACGAATCATGAATCATGAATCATGAATTGAATCATGAATCATGAAATGAATCATGAATTGAATCATGAATTATGAATCATGAATTGATTCATGAATCATGAAATGAATCATGAATTGAATCATGAATCATGAATCATGAATCATGAATTGAATCATGAATCATGAATCGAATCATGAATCATGAATTGAATCATGAATCATGAATTAAATCATGAATCATGAATTGAATCATGAATCATAAATCGAATCATGAATCATGAATTATGAATCATGAATCATGAATCGAATCATAAATCGAATCATGAATAATGAAGTGAATCATGAATCATGAATCATGAATAGAATCATGAATCATGAATTGAATCATGAATTTCATCATAAATCATGAATCATGAATTGAATCATTAATCATGAATTGAATCATGAATTGAATCATAAATCATGAATCATGAATTGAATCATGAATCATGAATCGAATCATGAATCATGAATTGAATCATGCATCATGAATCGAATCATGAATCATGAATTGAATCATGAATCATGAATTGAGTCATGAATCATGAATCATGAATTGAATCATGAATCATGAATCATGAATCGAATCATGAATCATGAATCATGAATTGAATCATAAATTGAATCATAAATCATAAATCATGAATTGAATCATGAATCATGAATCGAATCATGAATCATGAATTGAATCATGAATCATTAATAAAATCATGAATCATGAATCATGAATCGAATCATGAATCATGAATCGAATCATGAATCATGAATCATGAATTGAATCATGAATCATGAATCATGAATTAAATCATGAATCATGAATCATGAATCGAATCATGAATCATGAATTGAATCATGAATCATGAATTGAATCATGAATCATGAATCATGAATCGAATCATGAATCATGAATCGAATCATGAATCATTAATCATGAATCGAATCATGAATCATGAATCATGAATTGAATCATGAATCATGAATCATGAATTCAATCACGAATCATGAATCATGAATTGAATTATGAATCATGAAATGAATCATGAATTGAATCATAAATCATGAATTAAATCATGAATCATGAATTGAATCATGAATCATGAATAGAATCATGAATCATGAATCATGAATTGAATCATTAATCATGAATTGAATCATGAATTGAATCATAAATCATGAATCATGAATTGAAACATGAATCATGAATCATGAATCATGAATTGAATCATGAATCATGAATAGAATCATGAATCATGAATCATGAATTGAATCATTAATCATGAATTGAATCATGAATTGAATCATAAATCATGAATCATGAATTGAAACATGAATCATGAATCATGAATCATGAATTGAATCATGAATCATGAATTGAATCATGAATCATGAATCGAATCATGAATTAAATAATGAATCATGAATCATGAATTGAATCATGAATCATGAATCGAATCATGAATCATGAATCATGAATTGAATCATGAATCATAATTCGAATCATGAATCATGAATTGAATCATGAATCATGAATCATGAATCGAATCATGAATTATGAATCATGAATCGAATCATGAATCATGAATCGAATCATGAATCATTAATCATGAATCGAATCATGAATCATGAATCATGAATTGAATCATGAATCATGAATCATGAATCATGAATCATGAATTCAATCACGAATCATGAATCATGAATCATGAATTGAATCATGAATCATGAAATGAATCATGAATTGAATCATGAATTATGAATCATGAATTGATTCATGAATCATGAAATGAATCATGAATTGAATCATGAATCATGAATCATGAATCATGAATTGAATCATGAATCATGAATCGAATCATGAATCATGAATTGAATCATGAATCATGAATTAAATCATGAATCATGAATTGAATCATGAATCATAAATCGAATCATGAATCATGAATTATGAATCATGAATCATGAATCGAATCATAAATCGAATCATGAATAATGAAGTGAATCATGAATCATGAATCATGAATAGAATCATGAATCATGAATTGAATCATGAATTTCATCATAAATCATGAATCATGAATTGAATCATTAATCATGAATTGAATCATGAATTGAATCATAAATCATGAATCATGAATTGAATCATGAATCATGAATCGAATCATGAATCATGAATTGAATCATGCATCATGAATCGAATCATGAATCATGAATTGAATCATGAATCATGAATTGAGTCATGAATCATGAATCATGAATTGAATCATGAATCATGAATCATGAATCGAATCATGAATCATGAATCATGAATTGAATCATAAATTGAATCATAAATCATAAATCATGAATTGAATCATGAATCATGAATCGAATCATGAATCATGAATTGAATCATGAATCATTAATAAAATCATGAATCATGAATCATGAATCGAATCATGAATCATGAATCGAATCATGAATCATGAATCATGAATTGAATCATGAATCATGAATCATGAATTAAATCATGAATCATGAATCATGAATCGAATCATGAATCATGAATTGAATCATGAATCATGAATTGAATCATGAATCATGAATCATGAATCGAATCATGAATCATGAATCGAATCATGAATCATTAATCATGAATCGAATCATGAATCATGAATCATGAATTGAATCATGAATCATGAATCATGAATTCAATCACGAATCATGAATCATGAATCATGAATTGAATTATGAATCATGAAATGAATCATGAATTGAATCATAAATCATGAATTAAATCATGAATCATGAATTGAATCATGAATCATGAATAGAATCATGAATCATGAATCATGAATTGAATCATTAATCATGAATTGAATCATGAATTGAATCATAAATCATGAATCATGAATTGAAACATGAATCATGAATCATGAATCATGAATTGAATCATGAATCATGAATAGAATCATGAATCATGAATCATGAATTGAATCATTAATCATGAATTGAATCATGAATTGAATCATAAATCATGAATCATGAATTGAAACATGAATCATGAATCATGAATCATGAATTGAATCATGAATCATGAATTGAATCATGAATCATGAATCGAATCATGAATTAAATAATGAATCATGAATCATGAATTGAATCATGAATCATGAATCGAATCATGAATCATGAATCATGAATTGAATCATGAATCATAATTCGAATCATGAATCATGAATTGAATCATGAATCATGAATCATGAATCGAATCATGAATTATGAATCATGAATCGAATCATGAATCATGAATCGAATCATGAATCATTAATCATGAATCGAATCATGAATCATGAATCATGAATTGAATCATGAATCATGAATCATGAATCATGAATCATGAATTCAATCACGAATCATGAATCATGAATCATGAATTGAATCATGAATCATGAAATGAATCATGAATTGAATCATGAATTATGAATCATGAATTGATTCATGAATCATGAAATGAATCATGAATTGAATCATGAATCATGAATCATGAATCATGAATTGAATCATGAATCATGAATCGAATCATAAATCATGAATTGAATCATGAATCATGAATTAAATCATGAATCATGAATTGAATCATGAATCATAAATCGAATCTTGAATCATGAATTGAATCATGAATCATGAATTATGAATCATGAATCATGAATCGAATCATAAATCGAATCATGAATAATGAAGTGAATCATGAATCATGAATCATGAATAGAATCATGAATCATGAATTGAATCATGAATTTCATCATAAATCATGAATCATGAATTGAATCATTAATCATGAATTGAATCATGAATTGAATCATAAATCATGAATCATGAATTGAATCATGAATCATGAATCGAATCATGAATCATGAATTGAATCATGCATCATGAATCGAATCATGAATCATGAATTGAATCATGAATCATGAATTGAGTCATGAATCATGAATCATGAATTGAATCATGAATCATGAATCATGAATCGAATCATGAATCATGAATCATGAATTGAATCATAAATTGAATCATAAATCATAAATCATGAATTGAATCATGAATCATGAATCGAATCATGAATCATGAATTGAATCATGAATCATTAATAAAATCATGAATCATGAATCATGAATCGAATCATGAATCATGAATCGAATCATGAATCATGAATCATGAATTGAATCATGAATCATGAATCATGAATTAAATCATGAATCATGAATCATGAATCGAATCATGAATCATGAATTGAATCATGAATCATGAATTGAATCATGAATCATGAATCATGAATTGAATCATGAATCATGAATTAAATAATAAATCATGAATCATGAATTGAATCATGAATCATGAATCGAATCATGAATCATGAATCATGAATTGAATCATAAATTGAATCATAAATCATGAATCCTGAATTGAATCATGAATCATGAATTGAATCATGAATCATGAATTGAATCATGAATTTAATCATAAATCATGAATCATGAATTGAATCATAAATCATAAATCGAATCATGAATCATTAATTGAATCATGAATCATGAATCATGAATCGAATCATGAATCATGAATCACGAATTGAATCATAAATTGAATCATAAATCATGAATTAAATAATGAATCATGAATCATGAATTGAATCATGAATCATGAATCGAATCATGAATTATGAATTGAATCATGAATCATGAATTGAATCATAAATTGAATCATAAATCATAAATCATGAATTGAATCATGAATCATGAATTGAATCATGAATCATGAATCGAATCATGAATCATGAATCGAATCATGAATCATGAATCATGAATCATGAATCGAATCATGAATCATGAATTGAATCATGAATCATGAATTGAATCATGAATCATAAATCATGAATCATGAATCAAATTATAAATTATGAATCATGAATCATGAATCGAATCATGAATCATGAATCGAATCATGAATCATGAATTGAATCATGAATTGAATCATAAAACATGAATCATGAATATAATCATGAATCATAAATCGAATGATGAATCATGAATTGAATCATGAATCATAAATCATGAATTGAATCATGAATCATGAATCATGAATCGAATCATGAATCTCGA
Source organism: Mixophyes fleayi (assembly GCF_038048845.1). Classification (NCBI taxonomy): domain Eukaryota; kingdom Metazoa; phylum Chordata; class Amphibia; order Anura; family Limnodynastidae; genus Mixophyes; species Mixophyes fleayi. The sequence continues at coordinate 16,373 of NW_027446301.1, read as the reverse complement.
ATCATGAATTGAATGATGAATCATGAATTGAATCATGAATTGAATCATGAATCATGAATATAATCATGAATCATAAATCGAATGATGAATCATGAATTGAATCATGAATCATAAATCATGAATCGAATCATGAATCATGAATCATGAATCATGAATCGAATCATGAAATGAATCATAAATTATGAATTGAATCATAATTTGAATCATGAATCATGAATCATGAATCATGAATCGAATCATAAATCATGAATCCTGAATTGAATCATGAATCATGAATTGAATCATGAATCATGAATTGAATCATGAATTGAATCATAAATCATGAATCATGAATTGAATCATAAATCATAAATCGAATCATGAATCATGAATTGAATCATGAATCATGAATCATGAATCGAATCATGAATCATGAATCATGAATCGAATCATGAATCATGAATCGAATCATGAATCATGAATTGAATCATGAATCATGAATCATGAATTGAATCATGAATCATGAATCGAATCATGAAACATGAATTGAATCATGAATCATGAATTGAATCATAAATCATAAATCGAATCATGAATCATGAATTGAATCATGAATCATGAATCATGAATCGAATCATGAATCATGAATCGAATCATGAATCATGAATTGAATCATGAATCATGAATCATGAATTGAATCATGAATCATGAATCGAATCATGAAACATGAATTGAATCATGAATCATGAATTGCATCATGAATCATTAATTGAATCATTAATCATGAATTAAATCATGAATCATGAAATGAATCATGAATTGAATCATAAATCATGAATCATGAATTGAATCATGAATCATAAATCGAATCATGAATCATGAATTGAATCATGAATCATGAATCATGAATCATGAATCGAATCATGAATCGAATCATGAATCATGAAGTGAATCATGAATCATGAATCATGAATTGAATCATAAATCATGAATTAAATCATGAATCATGAATTGAATCATGAATCATGAATAGAATCATGAATCATGAATCATGAATTGAATCATTAATCATGAATTGAATCATGAATTGAATCATAAATCATGAATCATGAATTGAATCATGAATCATGAATCATGAATCATGAATCATGAATTGAATCATGAATCATGAATCATGAATTGAATCATGAATCATGAATCGAATCATGAATTAAATAATGAATCATGAATCATGAATTGAATCATGAATCATGAATCGAATCATGAATCATGAATCATGAATTGAATCATGAATCATGAATCGAATCATGAATCATGAATTGAATCATGAATCATGAATCATGAATCATGAATCGAATCATGAATTATGAATCATGAATCGAATCATGAATCATGAATCGAATCATGAATCATTAATCATGAATCGAATCATGAATCATGAATCATGAATTGAATCATGAATCATGAATCATGAATCATGAATCATGAATTCAATCACGAATCATGAATCATGAATCATGAATTGAATCATGAATCATGAAATGAATCATGAATTGAATCATAAATTATGAATCATGAATTGATTCATGAATCATGAAATGAATCATGAATTGAATCATGAATCATGAATTATGAATCATGAATTGAATCATGAATCATGAATCGAATCATGAATCATGAATTGAATCATGAATCATGAATTAAATCATGAATCATGAATTGAATCATGAATTGAATCATAAATCATGAATCATGAATTGAATCATGAATCATAAATCGAATCATGAATCATGAATTGAATCATGAATCATGAATTATGAATCATGAATCATGAATCGAATCATAAATCGAATCATGAATAATGAAGTGAATCATGAATCATGAATCATGAATCATGAATCGAATCATAAATCGAATCATGAATAATGAAGTGAATCATGAATCATGAATCATGAATCATGAATTGAATCATGAATCATGAATCATGAATCGAATCATGAATCATGAATCATGAATTGAATCATAAATTGAATCATAAATCATAAATCATGAATTGAATCATGAATCATGAATCGAATCATGAATCATGAATTGAATCATAAATCATGAATCATGAATTGAATCATGAATCATAAATCGAATCATGAATCATAATTTGAATCATGAATCATGAATTATGAATCATGAATCATGAATCGAATCATAAATCGAATCATGAATAATGAAGTGAATCATGAATCACGAATCATGAATTGAATCATAAATCATGAATTAAATCATTAATCATGAATTGAATCATGAATCATGAAAAGAATCATGAATCATGAATCATGAATTGAATCATTAATCATGAATTGAATCATGAATTGAATCATAAATCATGAATCATGAATTGAATCATGAATCATGAATCGAATCATGAATCATGAATTGAATCATGAATCATGAATAATGATTCATGAATCATGAATCATGAATCATGAATTGAATCATGAATCATGAATCGAATCATGAATTTAATAATGAATTATGAATCATAAATTGAATCATGAATCATGAATCGAATCATGAATCATGAATCATGAATTGAATCATGAAACATGAATTGAATCATAAATTGAATCATAAATCATAAATCATGAATTGAATCATGAATCATGAATCGAATCATGAATCATGAATTGAATCATGAATCATGAATCATGAATCGAATCATGAATCATGAATCATGAATCATGAATCGAATCATGAATCATGAATTGAATCATGAATCACGAATCATGAATCATGAATCGAATCATGAATTATGAATCATGAATCGAATCATGAATCGAATCATGAATCATGAATCATGAATCGAATCATGAATCATGAATCATGAATTGAATCATGATTCATGAATTGAATCATGAATCATGAATCAAATCATGAATCATGAATTGAATCATGAATCATGAATCGAATTATGAATCATGAATCATGAATTGAATCATGAATCATGAATTGAATCATGAATTGAATCATAAATCATGAATCATGAATTGAATCATGAATCATGAATCAAATCATGAATCATGAATTGAATCATGCATCATGAATCGAATCATGAATCATGAATTGAATCATGAATCATGAATTGAGTCATGAATCATGAATCATGAATCGAATCATGAATCATGAATCATGAATTGAATCATAAATTGAATCATAAATCATAAATCATGAATTGAATCATGAATCATGAATCATGAATCGAATCATAATTCATGAATTGAATCATGAATCATGAATAAAATCATGAATCATGAATCATGAATCGAATCATGAATCAAGAATTGAATCATGAATCATGAATAAAATCATGAATCATGAATCATGAATCGAATCATGAATCATGAATCGAATCATGAATCATGAATTGAATCATGAATCATGAATCATGAATTAAATCATGAATCAAGAATCATGAATCGAATCATGAATCATGAATAAAATCATGAATCATGAATTGAATCATGAATCATGAATCATGAATTGAATCATGAATCATGATTCGAATCATGAAATAAATAATAAATCATGAATAATGAATTGAATCATGAATCATGAATCATGAATTGAATCATAAATTGAATCATAAATCATGAATCCTGAATTGAATCATGAATCATGAATTGAATCATAAATCATAAATCGAATCATGAATCATGAATTGAATCATGAATCATGAATCATGAATCGAATCATGAATCATGAATCATGAATTGAATCATAAATTGAATCATAAATCATAAATCATGAATTAAATAATGAATCATGAATCATGAATTGAATCATGAATCATGAATCGAATCATGAATCATGAATTGAATCATGAATCATGAATTGAATCATAAATTGAATCATAAATCATAAATCATGAATTGAATCATGAATCATGAATCGAATCATGAATCATGAATTGAATCATGAATCATGAATTGAATCATGAATCATGAATTGAATCATGAATCATAAATCATGAATCGAATCATGAATCATGAATCATGAATTGAATCATAAATTGAATCATAAATCATAAATCATGAATTAAATAATGAATCATGAATCATGAATTGAATCATGAATCATGAATCGAATCATGAATCATGAATTGATTCATGAATCATGAATTGAATCATAAATTGAATCATAAATCATAAATCATGAATTGAATCATGAATCATGAATCGAATCATGAATCATGAATTGAATCATGAATCATGAATTGAATCATGAATCATAAATCATGAATCATGAATCAAATTATAAATTATGAATCATGAATCATGAATCGAATCATGAATCATGAATCGAATCATGAATCATGATTAATGAATCGAATGATGAATCTCGAATCATGAATTGAATCATGAATCATGAATTGAATCATGAATTGAATCATAAAACATGAATCATGAATATAATCATGAATCATAAATCGAATGATGAATCATGAATTGAATCATGAATCATAAATCATGAATTGAATCATGAATCATGAATCGAATCATGAATCTCGAATCATGAATTGAATCATGAATCATGAAATGAATCATGAATAATGAATTGAATCATAATTTGAATCATGAATCATGAATCATGAATCATGAATCGAATCATAAATCATGAATCCTGAATTGAATCATGAATCATGAATTGAATCATGAATCATGAATTGAATCATGAATTAAATCATAAATCATGAATCATGAATTGAATCATAAATCATAAATCGAATCATGAATCATGAATTGAATTATGAATCATGAATCATGAATCGAATCATGAATCATGAATCATGAATCGAATCATGAATCATGAATCGAATCATGAATCATGAATCGAATCATGAATCATGAATTGAATCATGAATCATGAATCGAATCATGAAACATGAATTGAATCATGAATTATGAATTGAATCATGAATCATGAATTGCATCATGAATCATGAATTGAATCATGAATCATTAATCATGAATTAAATCATGAATCATGAAATGAATCATGAATTGAATCATAAATCATGAATTAAATCATGAATCATGAATTGAATCATGAATCATGAATAGAATCATGAATCATGAATCATGAATTGAATCATTAATCATTAATTGAATCATGAATTGAATCATAAATCATGAATCATGAATTGAATCATGCATCATGAATCGAATCATGAATCATGAATTGAATCATGAATCATGAATCATGAATTGAATCATGAATCATGAATCATTAATTGAATCATTAATTGAATCATGAATCATGAATCATGAATTGAATTATGAATCATGAATCGAATCATGAATTAAATAATGAATCATGAATCATGAATTGAATCATGAATCATGAATCGAATCATGAATCATGAATCATGAATTGAATCATGAATCATGAATTGAATCATAAATTGAATCATAAATCATAAATCATGAATTGAATCATGAATCATGAATCGAATCATGAATCATGAATCGAATCATGAATCATGAATTGAATCATGAATCATGAATCATGAATCGAATCATGAATCATGAATCATGAATCATGAATCATGACTCGAATCATGAATCATGAATTGAATCATGAATCATGAATCATGAATCATGAATCGAATCATGAATTATGAATTATGAATTGAATAATGAATCATGAATCGAATCATGAATCATGAATCATGAATCGAATCATGAATCATGAATCGAATCATGAATCATGAATCATGAATCGAATCATGAATCATGAATCATGAATTGAATCATGAATCATGAATCATGAATCATGAATCGAATCATGAATCATGAATTCAATCATGAATCATGAATTGAATCATGAATCATGAAATGAATCATGAATTGAATCATGAATTATGAATCATGAATTGATTCATGAATCAAGAAATGAATCATGAATTGAATCATGAATCATGAATCATGAATCATGAATTGAATCATGAATCATGAATCATGAATTGAATCATGAATCATGAATCGAATCATGAATTAAATAATGAATCATGAATCATGAATTGAATCATGAATCATGAATCGAATCATGAATCATGAATCATGAATTGAATCATGAATCATGAATCGAATCATGAATCATGAATTGAATCATGAATCATGAATCATGAATCATGAATCAAATCATGAATTATGAATCATGAATCGAATCATGAATCATGAATCGAATCATGAATCATTAATCATGAATCGAATCATGAATCATGAATCATGAATTGAATCATGAATCATGAATCATGAATCATGAATCATGAATTCAATCACGAATCATGAATCATGAATCATGAATTGAATCATGAATCATGAAATGAATCATGAATTGAATCATAAATTATGAATCATGAATTGATTCATGAATCATGAAATGAATCATGAATTGAATCATGAATCATGAATTATGAATCATGAATTGAATCATGAATCATGAATCGAATCATGAATCATGAATTGAATCATGAATCATGAATTAAATCATGAATCATGAATTGAATCATGAATTGAATCATAAATCATGAATCATGAATTGAATCATGAATCATAAATCGAATCATGAATCATGAATTGAATCATGAATCATGAATTATGAATCATGAATCATGAATCGAATCATAAATCGAATCATGAATAATGAAGTGAATCATGAATCATGAATCATGAATCATGAATCGAATCATAAATCGAATCATGAATAATGAAGTGAATCATGAATCATGAATCATGAATCATGAATTGAATCATGAATCATGAATCATGAATCGAATCATGAATCATGAATCATGAATTGAATCATAAATTGAATCATAAATCATAAATCATGAATTGAATCATGAATCATGAATCGAATCATGAATCATGAATTGAATCATAAATCATGAATCATGAATTGAATCATGAATCATAAATCGAATCATGAATCATAATTTGAATCATGAATCATGAATTATGAATCATGAATCATGAATCGAATCATAAATCGAATCATGAATAATGAAGTGAATCATGAATCACGAATCATGAATTGAATCATAAATCATGAATTAAATCATTAATCATGAATTGAATCATGAATCATGAAAAGAATCATGAATCATGAATCATGAATTGAATCATTAATCATGAATTGAATCATGAATTGAATCATAAATCATGAATCATGAATTGAATCATGAATCATGAATCGAATCATGAATCATGAATTGAATCATGAATCATGAATAATGATTCATGAATCATGAATCATGAATCATGAATTGAATCATGAATCATGAATCGAATCATGAATTTAATAATGAATTATGAATCATAAATTGAATCATGAATCATGAATCGAATCATGAATCATGAATCATGAATTGAATCATGAAACATGAATTGAATCATAAATTGAATCATAAATCATAAATCATGAATTGAATCATGAATCATGAATCGAATCATGAATCATGAATTGAATCATGAATCATGAATCATGAATCGAATCATGAATCATGAATCATGAATCATGAATCGAATCATGAATCATGAATTGAATCATGAATCACGAATCATGAATCATGAATCGAATCATGAATTATGAATCATGAATCGAATCATGAATCGAATCATGAATCATGAATCATGAATCGAATCATGAATCATGAATCATGAATTGAATCATGATTCATGAATTGAATCATGAATCATGAATCAAATCATGAATCATGAATTGAATCATGAATCATGAATCGAATTATGAATCATGAATCATGAATTGAATCATGAATCATGAATTGAATCATGAATTGAATCATAAATCATGAATCATGAATTGAATCATGAATCATGAATCAAATCATGAATCATGAATTGAATCATGCATCATGAATCGAATCATGAATCATGAATTGAATCATGAATCATGAATTGAGTCATGAATCATGAATCATGAATCGAATCATGAATCATGAATCATGAATTGAATCATAAATTGAATCATAAATCATAAATCATGAATTGAATCATGAATCATGAATCATGAATCGAATCATAATTCATGAATTGAATCATGAATCATGAATAAAATCATGAATCATGAATCATGAATCGAATCATGAATCAAGAATTGAATCATGAATCATGAATAAAATCATGAATCATGAATCATGAATCGAATCATGAATCATGAATCGAATCATGAATCATGAATTGAATCATGAATCATGAATCATGAATTAAATCATGAATCAAGAATCATGAATCGAATCATGAATCATGAATAAAATCATGAATCATGAATTGAATCATGAATCATGAATCATGAATTGAATCATGAATCATGATTCGAATCATGAAATAAATAATAAATCATGAATAATGAATTGAATCATGAATCATGAATCATGAATTGAATCATAAATTGAATCATAAATCATGAATCCTGAATTGAATCATGAATCATGAATTGAATCATAAATCATAAATCGAATCATGAATCATGAATTGAATCATGAATCATGAATCATGAATCGAATCATGAATCATGAATCATGAATTGAATCATAAATTGAATCATAAATCATAAATCATGAATTAAATAATGAATCATGAATCATGAATTGAATCATGAATCATGAATCGAATCATGAATCATGAATTGAATCATGAATCATGAATTGAATCATAAATTGAATCATAAATCATAAATCATGAATTGAATCATGAATCATGAATCGAATCATGAATCATGAATTGAATCATGAATCATGAATTGAATCATGAATCATGAATTGAATCATGAATCATAAATCATGAATCGAATCATGAATCATGAATCATGAATTGAATCATAAATTGAATCATAAATCATAAATCATGAATTAAATAATGAATCATGAATCATGAATTGAATCATGAATCATGAATCGAATCATGAATCATGAATTGATTCATGAATCATGAATTGAATCATAAATTGAATCATAAATCATAAATCATGAATTGAATCATGAATCATGAATCGAATCATGAATCATGAATTGAATCATGAATCATGAATTGAATCATGAATCATAAATCATGAATCATGAATCAAATTATAAATTATGAATCATGAATCATGAATCGAATCATGAATCATGAATCGAATCATGAATCATGATTAATGAATCGAATGATGGATCTCGAATCATGAATTGAATCATGAATCATGAATTGAATCATGAATTGAATCATAAAACATGAATCATGAATATAATCATGAATCATAAATCGAATGATGAATCATGAATTGAATCATGAATCATAAATCATGAATTGAATCATGAATCATGAATCGAATCATGAATCTCGAATCATGAATTGAATCATGAATCATGAAATGAATCATGAATAATGAATTGAATCATAATTTGAATCATGAATCATGAATCATGAATCATGAATCGAATCATAAATCATGAATCCTGAATTGAATCATGAATCATGAATTGAATCATGAATCATGAATTGAATCATGAATTAAATCATAAATCATGAATCATGAAATTGAATCATAAATCATAAATATCGAATCATGAATCATGAATTGAATTATGAATCATGAATCATGAATCGAATCATGAATCATGATTCATGAATCGAATCATGAATCATGAATCGAATCATGAATCATGAATCGAATCATGAATCATGAATTGAATACATGAATCATGAATCGAATCATGAAACATGAATTGAATCATGAATTATGAATTGAATCATGAATCATGAATTGCATCATGAATCATGAATTGAATCATGAATCATTAATCATGAATTAAATCATGAATCATGAAATGAATCATGAATTGAATCATAAATCATGAATTAAATCATGAATCATGAATTGAATCATGAATCATGAATAGAATCATGAATCATGAATCATGAATTGAATCATTAATCATTAATTGAATCATGAATTGAATCATAAATCATGAATCATGAATTGAATCATGCATCATGAATCGAATCATGAATCATGAATTGAATCATGAATCATGAATCATGAATTGAATCATGAATCATGAATCATTAATTGAATCATTAATTGAATCATGAATCATGAATCATGAATTGAATTATGAATCATGAATCGAATCATGAATTAAATAATGAATCATGAATCATGAATTGAATCATGAATCATGAATCGAATCATGAATCATGAATCATGAATTGAATCATGAATCATGAATTGAATCATAAATTGAATCATAAATCATAAATCATGAATTGAATCATGAATCATGAATCGAATCATGAATCATGAATCGAATCATGAATCATGAATTGAATCATGAATCATGAATCATGAATCGAATCATGAATCATGAATCATGAATCATGAATCATGACTCGAATCATGAATCATGAATTGAATCATGAATCATGAATCATGAATCATGAATCGAATCATGAATTATGAATTATGAATTGAATAATGAATCATGAATCGAATCATGAATCATGAATCATGATCGAATCATGATCATGAATCGAATCATGAATCATGAATCATGAATCGAATCATGAATCATGAATCATGAATTGAATCATGAATCATGAATCATGAATCATGAATCGAATCATGAATCATGAATTCAATCATGAATCATGAATTGAATCATGAATCATGAAATGAATCATGAATTGAATCATGAATTATGAATCATGAATTGATTCATGAATCAAGAAATGAATCATGAATTGAATCATGAATCATGAATCATGAATCATGAATTGAATCATGAATCATGAATCGAATCATGAATCATGAATTGAATCATGAATCATGAATTAAATCATGAATCATGAATTGAATCATGAATTGAATCATAAATCATGAATCATGAATTGAATCATGAATCATAAATCGAATCATGAATCATGAATTGAATCATGAATCATGAATCATGAATCATGAATCATGAATCGAATCATGAATCGAATCATGTATCATGAAGTGAATCATGAATCATGAATCATGAATCATGAATTGAATCATAAATCATGAATTAAATCATGTATCATGAATTGAATCATGAATCATGAATAGAATCATGAATCATGAATCATGAATTGAATCATTAATCATGAATTGAATCATGAATTGAATCATAAATCATGAATCATGAATTGAATCATGAATCATGAATCGAATCATGAATCATGAATGAATCATGAATCATGAATAATGAATCATGAATCATGAATTGAATCATGAATCATGAATCATGAATTGAATCATGATCATGAATCGAATCATGAATCATTAATTGAATCATGAATCATGAATTGAATCATGAATCATGAATCGAATCATGAATCATGAATCATGAATTGAATCATAAATTGAATCATAAATCATAAATCATGAATCGAATCATGAATCATGAATTGAATCATGAAACATGAATCATGAATTAAATCATGAATCATTAATCATGAATCGAATCATGAATCATGAATCGAATCATGAATCATGAATCGAATCATGAATTATGAATCATGAATCATGAATTGAATCATGAATCATGAATCGAATCATGAATCATGAATCATGAATCATGAATTAAATCATGAATCATGAATCATGAATCGAATCATGAATCATGAATTGAATCATAAATTGAATCATAAATCATAAATCATGAATGAATCATGAATCATGAATCGAATCATGAATCATGAATTGAATCATGAATCATGAATCATGAATCAGAATCATGAATCATGAATCATGAATCATGAATCGAATCATGAATCATGAATTGAATCATGAATCACGAATCATGAATCATGAATCGAATCATGAATTATGAATCATGAATCGAATCATGAATCGAATCATGAATCATGAATCATGAATCGAATCATGAATCATGAATCATGAATCGAATCATGATTCATGAATTGAATCATGAATCATGAATCAAATCATGAATCATGAATTGAATCATGAATCATGAATCGAATTATGAATCATGAATCATGAATTGAATCATGAATCATGAATTGAATCATGAATTGAATCATAAATCATGAATCATGAATTGAATCATGAATCATGAATCAAATCATGAATCATGGAATTGAATCATGCATCATGAATCGAATCATGAATCATGAATTGAATCATGAATCATGAATTGAGTCATGAATCATGAATCATGAATTGAATCATAAATTGAATCATAAATCATAAATCATGAATTGAATCATGAATCATGAATCGAATCATAATTCATGAATTGAATCATGAATCATGAATAAAATCATGAATCATGAATCATGAATCGAATCATGAATCATGAATTGAATCATGAATCATGAATAAAATCATAAATCATGAATCATGAATCGAATCATGAATCATGAATCGAATCATGAATCATGAATTGAATCATGAATCATGAATCATGAATTAAATCATGAATCATGAATCATGAATCGAATCATGATTCATGAATAAAATCATGAATCATGAATTGAATCATGAATCATGAATCATGAATTGAATCATGAATCATGATTCGAATCATGAATTAAATAATAAATCATGAATCATGAATTGAATCATGAATCATGAATCGAATCATGAATCATGAATCATGAATTGAATCATAAATTGAATCATAAATCATGAATCCAGAATTGAATCATGAATCATGAATTGAATCATGAATCATGAATTGAATCATGAATTAATCATAAATCATGAATCATGAATTGAATCATAAATCATAAATCGAATCATGAATCATGAATTGAATCATGAATCATGAATCATGAATCGAATCATGAATCATGAATCATGAATTGAATCATAAATTGAATCATAAATCATAAATCATGAATTAATAATGAATCATGAATCATGAATTGAATCATGAATCATGAATCGAATCATGAATCATAAAATTGAATCATGAAACATGAATTGAATCATAAATTGAATCATAAATCATAAATCATGAATTGAATCATGAATCATGAATCGAATCATGAATCATGAATTGAATCATGAATCATGAATCGAATCATGAATCATGAATCATGAATCATGAATCGAATCATGAATCATGAATTGAATCATGAATCATGAATTGAATCATGAATCATAAATCATGAATCATGAATCAAATTATAAATTATGAATCATGAATCATGAATCGAATCATGAATCATGAATCGAATCATGAATCATGAATCATGAATCGAATGATGAATCTCGAATCATGAATTGAATCATGAATCATGAATTGAATCATGAATTGAATCATAAAACATGAATCATGAATATAATCATGAATCATAAATCGAATGATGAATCATGAATTGAATCATGAATCATAAATCATGAATTGAATCATGAATCATGAATCATGAATCGAATCATCAATCTCGAATCATGAATTGAATTATGAATCATGAATTGAATCATGAATTGAATCATAAATCATGAATCATGAATATAATCATGAATCATAAATCGAATGATGAATCATGAATTGAATCATGAATCATAAATCATGAATCGAATCATGAATCATGAATCATGAATCATGAATCGAATCATGAAATGAATCATGAATTATGAATTGAATCATAATTTGAATCATGAATCATGAATCATGAATCATGAATCGAATCATAAATCATGAATCCTGAATTGAATCATGAATCATGAATTGAATCATGAATCATGAATTGAATCATGAATTAAATCATAAATCATGAATCATGAATTGAATCATAAATCATAAATCGAATCATGAATCATGGAATTGAATCATGAATCATGAATCATGAATCGAATCATGAATCATAAATCATGAATCGAATCATGAATCATGAATTGAATCATGAAACACTGAATCATGAATTAAATCATGAATCATTAATCATGAATCGAATCATGAATCATGAATCAAATCATGAATTATGAATCATGATCATGAATTGAATCATGAATCATGAATCGAATCATGAATCATGAATCATGAATCATGAATTAAATCATGAATCATGAATCATGAATCGAATCATGAATCATGAATTGAATCATAATTGAATCATAAATCATAAATCATGAATTGAATCATGAATCATGAATCCGAATCATGAATCATGAATGAATCATGATCATGAATCATGAATCGAATCATGAATCATGAATCATGAATCATGAATCGAATCATGAATCATGAATTGAATCATGAATCACGAATCATGAATCATGAATCGAATCATGAATTATGAATCATGAATCGAATCATGAATCGAATCATGAATCATGAATCATGAATCGAATCATGAATCATGAATCATGAATCGAATCATGATTCATGAATTGAATCATGAATCATGAATCAAATCATGAATCATGAATTGAATCATGAATCATGAATCGAATTATGAATCATGAATCATGAATTGAATCATGAATCATGAATTGAATCATGAATCATGAATCGAATCATGAATTATGAATCATGAATCGAATCATGAATCGAATCATGAATCATGAATCAAATCATGAATCATGAATTGAATCATGCATCATGAATCATGAATTGAATCATGAATCATGAATTGAGTCATGAATCATGAATCATGAATTGAATCATGAATCATGATTCATGAATCGAATCATGAATCATGAATCATGAATTGAATCATAAATTGAATCATAAATCATAAATCATGAATTAAATCATGAATCATGAATTGAATCATGAATCATGAATAGAATCATGAATCATGAATCATGAATTGAATCATTAACCATTAATTGAATCATGAATTGAATCATAAATCATGAATCATGAATTGAATCATGCATCATGAATCGAATCATGAATCATGAATTGAATCATGAATCATGAATCATGAATCATGAATCATTAATTGAATCATGAATCATGAATCATGAATTGAATTATGAATCATGAATCGAATCATGAATTAAATAATGAATCATGAATCATGAATTGAATCATGAATCATGAATCGAATCATGAATCATGAATCATGAATTGAATCATGAATCATGAATTGAATCATGAATCATGAATTGAATCATAAATTGAATCATAAATCATAAATCATGAATTGAATCATGAATCATGAATCGAATCATGAATCATGAATCGAATCATGAATCATGAATTGAATCATGAATCATGAATCATGAATCGAATCATGAATCATGAATCATGAATCATGAATCATGACTCGAATCATGAATTATGAATTGAATCATGAATCATGAATCATGAATCATGAATCATGAATCGAATCATGAATTATGAATTATGAATTGAATAATGAATCATGAATCGAATCATGAATCATGAATCATGAATCGAATCATGAATCATGAATCATGAATTGAATCATGAATCATGAATCATGAATCATGAATCGAATCATGAATCATGAATTCAATCATGAATCATGAATCATGAATCATGAAATGAATCATGAATTGAATCATGAATTATGAATCATGAATTGATTCATGAATCAAGAAATGAATCATGAATTGAATCATGAATCATGAATCATGAATCATGAATTGAATCATGAATCATGAATCGAATCATGAATCATGAATTGAATCATGAATCATGAATTAAATCATGAATCATGAATTGAATCATGAATTGAATCATAAATCATGAATCATGAATTGAATCATGAATCATAAATCGAATCATGAATCATGAATTGAATCATGAATCATGAATCATGAATCATGAATCATGAATCGAATCATGAATCGAATCATGTATCATGAAGTGAATCATGAATCATGAATCATGAATCATGAATCATGAATTGAATCATAAATCATGAATTAAATCATGAATCATGAATTGAATCATGAATCATGAATAGAATCATGAATCATGAATCATGAATTGAATCATTAATCATGAATTGAATCATGAATTGAATCATAAATCATGAATCATGAATTGAATCATGAATCATGAATCGAATCATGAATCATGAATCATGAATTGAATCATGAATCATGAATCATGAATTGAATCATGAATCATGAATCATGAATTGAATCATGAATCATGAATCGAATCATGAATTAAATAATGAATCATGAATCATGAATTGAATCATGAATCATGAATCGAATCATGAATCATGAATCATGAATTGAATCATAAATCATGAATTGAATCATAAATTGAATCATAAATCATAAATCATGAATTGAATCATGAATCATGAATCGAATCATGAATCATGAATTGAATCTTGAATCATGAATCATGAATC